>NW_023396969.1:60000-81561 GCF_011125445.2 Fundulus heteroclitus
CCCCTCAGCTCTCTGCTCATCGATAACTGCAGTGAGTTTAGCTTTCTGTCCTGTCACACATTTCTCTTTGCCCTCATACAAAGTTTCTACAGATTTTGTTTTTAGCCATTACTTAAAATCACAAGCCCTAAAGCAACAGACTTGAGCCTATTAGCTACTTGTTGTTCGCTTTCAACAAATAAAAGTAGTTATGATAATGGAAATTAAATAAACTGGCTTTACAGTTTTAGCCACTTTGAATGTGTCCCCACACTGTGTTGAAGAGAAAGCCTTGGTTTGATAGCTTAGTGTAGGGCTGGACGATAATTCAACAATATATATATGTCGATGATAGAAAAAATAATAGAATAAAAGTTTTATTTTCTTATGCATTTTAACCATGTAGGTTAATTACATCTAGTTTAGTGCTCATCTGAGCTCATCCTGTCTTCTTTGTTGACTCCAGCGTTGCCTGAGGTGACTATTCACTCAACTCAACTGAAGACCCGGGAGGGAGGAAACCTCACGTTTGAATGTCACGTGACAGGAAGTCCCACCCCCAAAGTGAGATGGCAAACTGAAAAACTTGCCTCTAACGCTACTATCCAGGTAGGAAGACGTTTTAGCGTGTTGTCTGTACTAAAATAATTCAAAAAGACTTTCTTCTAGCCTGCGTCAATTTTTTTTGCCTTCAGATTTGAAAGTAAAATGACAGAGATTGTCTGTTCACCCAAAACAGTAACCGCTCCAATGTATATCTGAATATCTGAACTTTTTGAACGCGTAATTATAATTTTAAACGAGTTACGATGCCGCTACTTTCTCATGAGCCATGAAACACATTTTTCAGCGCTGCTTTTCGTGCCCTCCTACCAGAAGTTCCATGTCTGCAATGGGATGTTTCGTTTACCTTGTTACGATCTGTGAAACGCATTTCTGCTCCTCCACCATCAGTGCCAGCCTTGCTGTGGAGGACAAAATACTCTCATCAGCAGCCAGAGAACGTGCAATTTAAAGGGATTTCCATGCAGAGCTTCTCACCAGTGCTGAACTATAATTTTCACCCCTGTGAAGCACTCTGTGAAGACACTTCCTGCATAAAAATCCAAATTCTTATTTGTCTTTCACGTTATACCCTGATTACATCGGGGCCATATTGGCCAAGATGGTTATTTTGAACTCACACTTGCCTTCAGTCTCCCAACAACCAGCACAGCCAAGTCTGGACTTCAGCAGATTCTGGATCCGATGTGCAAGCAGTGTGATGCATCATTTATTGCTGAGAACAGGGCGGCTGTTTCGTTGCAACAGCACGATGAAATTCTTTATTGGGGAAAGCCCTGCATTGGCCAGACACGTTGCATTTCTCAGCTCTGGTGCAAAGGGCATTACATTAAGGTAGTCAGGGTACCTGCAGCCCATTGTGAGTCTAAAGGTGCTGCCTGCAGAGGGACCAGCCCAGCTTTATGCTCTCTAACCAATACAAATGTGCATCTACCCCCCCACTGAGGCCCTGTGGCAAAATGCTCATTTCCATGCATCACACAGACACTAGATACCCAGAGGTGGCTAGTAACCAGTTACATTTACTTAAGTAACTTTTTGATCAAAATGTACTTCTAGGAGTAGTTTTACTGCACTGCATTTCTTACTTTTACTTAAATAAATATTATGAAGTATCGCTGTTCTTACTTGAGTAAAATATCTGGCTACTCTGTCCACGGTGAGTGACTTCGCTGAATAAAGTTTGTTTCAACCAAAAATGCACCAGAGACACACGTCTACAGTTTATGTTAAGGTGAGACTTGTTGTTTGTACACAAGCTTTGTTGTTTTAAAGGTATTTTCTATCTGCTGAGCTCCTCCAGTCATTAACAGGTCAAGTAACCACAGCAAACAGTAGATGTTGTCATTGGAAGTACTTTGCACCATCCTAACTTACTGCATGTACATCGCCTGTTTAGTTTTCTAAGTTTATGTTGGAAAACATTGTTTAGAAAAGTGTTTCTTCTGCCTGAAATTATTACTTTTTAATTGGTATTGTTTGTCAATTTCTTTTGTTTGTCAATAAAATACCAGAATTTGGACATGATTTAATATTTTTGCCAAACCGATTGCACCATTTTTAATTATTAAATCAGTTGTTTTAAATATTTACTCAGAACTTGAGTAGTGTTCTCACCAAATCCTTTTTTACTCTTAATTGAGTAATTTCTTGGTTGGGTACTTTTTATTTTGACTTGAGTAAAATTATGGTGAAGTAGTGCTGCTCTTACTTGATTAAAATTTCCGGCTACCCTACCCACCTCTGGCCACGCCTCTCTCCAGAAGTATTGTGCAGTTTCTCGTCACAGAACTCCTCTGTGCTATCACAGCTGATTGGGAAGTGAACTGTGTTCAGAGATTTGTAAAAGCTTTAATATTGAATACGTAAACCTTACATTAGTTTTATAAAAATGAAATGTTAGGTAGGTAGCTAAAGTTGTTTCTAATTAGTGGAATCAATTTTCTCCTAAACGAAGTGTTGTATATTCAGTAACTTATACGTTCAACTATACAGATGTACAAATTAAATTTCAAGCTAATTTTAATGAGGAAAAAAACATTCCTTTAATGCGTGCTTTGGAGTTTAAATCACACATGGTGCAAATCAATAAGAGAAATAAGAATTTAAGTGGTTAAACATTCTGTAAATGTCAAGAAATTTCTGTTGTTTAATGACGTCAAAAATCAGTTTCTGGTAAGATATTTAGTTTTAATTGATTTAATTAAGTTTAAAATATAGTGATTTTCTGCTACTCTTCATGCATGCAAAATAAATGTGTACATATATTTATGCATTAATCATAACAATGGTATAATGATTATAATTTTTATCTTGCCATATTCACATGGGATTTCTCAGGAACTAAATTTCTTTTTTGTGGCTTCTCTAAAAACGGCCGAGACGTCTTTACGGCTGTATGCACTGACCTCTTCTGTCCTGACTGTGTCGTCTGGCTGCTGCAGGAGAGAATCGTGGGCTCCACGATAATTCTGGCGCTTCAGCTCACCAACATCTCCGCGAAGGACAACCAGCACAACCTGACGTGTGAGGCCGAGAACCAAGCTGGGCCCAACGAGGGGATGGTGCAATTGGACATTGAGTGTAAGTGCCTGCAAAATAAAATGCCGCGCTCCTGAAAGCTCACGAGCTCAATGCAAGTCGCCGGCCTTAATGGAGGCGAGGGCGAGAGCACACTGGGACCATTTTGTAGTGCAGGCAGGGTGGACGGTTGCACAAAAGAAAAATGCACTGCACTGATTCCTTCTAAATGCCCCCTCTACAAATATGGCTACGTACCCACCATGCTTCTAATGGAGCTCTCTGTCCTCTGCCACTCAAACCGGCGACTGGTGAGAAGTGTTAAAATAATATGAGTGAAGTGCTGCAGGTACAGCTTGTCATTTAATGTAGGGATACAATGAGAGGACAAAGGAAGGTGAACTTACCTCATCTTGCTCTTAAAGAACTCCACCACCTTATCTATTCTACGCCTTTAAATTACAGACGGAGCTTGACTCTGAGGGTCTGCTGCTCCTGTTTTCCACTTTCAGATGCATTAGTGCATCTGGACGGTGAGCAGCGCCGAGAAACGACAGCACCCAGTAGTCCCACAGAAGACAGTCAGATGCATTAGCGGTACATTACTGAAAATACAACCCAAACAATATCATATACTTCCAACTCAATGACATTCATTAGAAAATAAAACCAAAAAAAAAAAAAAAAAAAAAAACGACGGGGGCGCCAATCAGCTGCATGAGCATCAAGGGACAGATAATGAACATCAGGAAAATGGGGCGGATAACCCGTGCTCAGATCTGATTTAAGCTCGTGCTAATGGACTTTTCCCTCCAACTCCGGAAAACCACTTCTTCCACGGTGATTGGCAGTCTGTAAATGCGTTAGTGCTGCTAATCTATCAACATCAGCCCCACTGGTGGACAGACACTCGTTAACCGCTGGCCCTTTAATTACTTCTAATTACCTCCCAGAACGGTGGGAGTTTATTGCGGTGCGGCTCCTCTACCATTGATTCATGCTACACATGCGGCTTCCTTTTCACGGAATCCCTGCTCCGAATCACCCAGTCTGCTGCGTCACGTTTCAAATGGGAATTTGAAATAAATTAATTGCCGTTGCACAATCAGTTATGCTCAGGAGTTGAGGTAAACCTACCGCATACATACATATAATATCTTTAGTGTTTCAATAATTCTGATTTACTTCATACCTTTTTTTACCAGGATTGTGCAGCGGTTTGCTTTAGATTTTCCCTGATACACGAAATGCAGTTTGCACCTCAACACATGCTTTTTGTAGCCGTCTAAGTGGTCTCTGGTGTAAATATGACTGGGTGGCCATTCTGTAAGCGGTGCGCATCAGGGAAGATCGGCCCACATGCACAAGCCAAATGCCTTCTGGACAGGTTTTATGGTCTGATGAGACAAAGATTGAGCTGTTTGGCCACAATAGCACGGAGTTGAGGAGAGGCCTTCAACCTAAAATGTACCGTCACGTCTTGCTGTGGGTTTGCTTCTCTGCCCGCGGTACTGGCTCCATAAAGTGGAAGGATGGACAAAGCTTGCCAAAATGTAGATTCTTCAATGGTTTTCCTAAAGCAATGTATGAAAGTATGTAGGTTCAGTGGCAGGAACACGAGTCAGCTTTACAATTCGGACGATAAAAGCTGATGACTGATCAGTGAGCTACAGACCTTGTTTGCATCGTCAAGGACATTTTTTAATATCAGCGGGACTCTGTGTATGCATTTAACCCTCTACATTGTGCATATTTTGACCCTGTGCAGATATACTCAACAAATTCAAATATGTGCTCCTAATGCTGCCTTTTAAATTGCATTGCAGCAACTCCACAAATGGAAAATGAAAATGATTGAATGTAACATAATGTCCGGATCAAGAACGTTTTTCTCGCGGAACGTCACATATTTTAGGTGTGATCATGCACGGGAATGTGCCGGAGTTAATTGTGGCACATCTCAAACGGCTCACTGTCTAAATGTGAGAAGAGGTGTGTCAAGCAGCACGTTCATTAAATATAATTCTAGCCTTTATTTTAGCGCCTGCAGAGTAAGATCAGAAGAGCCTGCCAGTGGATGATTAGTTAAATGTGATAAATAGCAGTAATTTCCACTGCGGTGCAATGGACTTCAGAGTGCAGAGAGTAAAGGAGCACATGGGCTGGTACCCCCCCCCCCCCCCCCCCCCTTATAACAGCACTTTCCGGGTCAGGGTTGCAGGTTAAGAGCAGCACAATTTCCAGGGCAGAGTGAAGGGTCTCTGCACTTGAGAGTTGCGTTCGATCTAAATGGGGCCATTTCCTGTAACTTCATGTCCAGGAGAGAGCTTCCAGGTAGGTTTTGTGGTTGGGAGCACGACGACGACCAGGATTCATTATTCATGGCGGGTCAGCAAAGGTTTGCAGTTCAGATGGGGAGCATTGATTCATGGAAACTCACAGGCAACATACAGCATGCAACCGTGTTAGGTATGACAAAGCTGTGCTTTCTGCACAACATGGAAACATGCACAGCACTGTGCGATGGCTTTAAAGTTTAAAACAACCCATCAAATCTTTGTCAATCAAGAAGCCAGACAGAAGTGGTCTGGATCAATAACTACCAGAGCTGGCAACAAGTCACTTCCTAACTCACAAGTAATAAGGCTCAAGTCAAGACTAACAAGTATCAAGTAAAGTCCAAGTCTTATAGATTAAACATCAAGTCATTAATAGATGGGTGAAATCGTCCTTCCATCCTGACAGTAGTTAATACAGTATTGAGAAAAAGGGAACGAAAAACAACTAGACTTCTGTGAGAGCTGCAGGTCTGTAAAAACTCTGATCAATCTCTGCCATTCGGACCGATGGCAGAGATTAATCAGAGTTTTGTTCCTGCTCTCACACCCCTCTGTCTCTCAAGTCCCTCAAGAACTTACTGGCTGCGCATGCTCACTTCTGGTGTTTATGTCCGGTTAGCTTAGCGGTTAGCTTCGGTGTTAGCCGTTCATTGTAGCTCGACTGCTCTCACCGTAGACTTTGAACATGGCTAAGAGTCACAAGCAGCGAACTGGGTACACGTTTACGAGAAGAAGAGAAAGAGGTCAGTAGAAATAAATAAAACCAGAGTGGATTTGGGAGATTTCTTTCATGCGATCACCCAGAAGAGCGGAAGAGACGGTAAGACGGTCTTAAGCAGTTATTCAAAAAGGGACTTCTGGTAAAATCTACCTTTAATCTGTTGTTTTGCCTAATTTCCAAACTTCTTCAGAACTGTTACGTTTTCTATTTTTATATATGTGTTATGGTCCAAGAAAAAAAAAAACTTAAAAATGTCAGAAAGCCTTGGATGTACATCATCATTCAGCAGCTAACTTTTGTTCTAAAGGTCCCTTTGTTTGCAGCAGCCGTGCACTCATGACTTTGTTTAATGTCACCAAAATGAGAGTTTCGCAGCTACAAAACTAACTTTATAGGCTTGATAATTTCATGAAATCATTTTCCTGCACAACAATCGGTAGGTTTTGGACTCAACCCTTGAGTCCAACACTACCAACACAGAGAACACTCGGAAAAACAAACAAATCTTTGAAAGGTCTTCAGGAAATCTGGAGAAATGTTGATCAAAAGATTATAAGACATTCTGGGAGTTTGCAAAGAAAATACAAAGAAGTGAAGAGTGAATCAAACAAACTGTTAAGCACGTAACTTTCTCCTAACTCATCTGAACTTTTGACCTTTCATCTTCCTGCAGTTCCAGCAAAGATCATCTTCCTGAAAGACGCTATCCAGCTGCACCACTGGTGCTTCTCGTTCGCTGTGGATGGCAATCCCGAGGCAAACATCACCTGGCTCTACAATGGTGCCCCAATCATCGAAGGACAATTTGTATTCACAGAGTTTTTCCAAGACCCAACGGACGGGTCAAAGAAGCACGGCTGCCTTTCCCTCAACAAGCCGACCCACATGAACAACGGCTTCTATACTCTGATTGTGGAGAACAAACTGGGAAGGGACGAGGCCACTGCTATCGGGACATTTATGGACAATCCTTTCGGGCCCTCGAATCCTGACGGGGCGTTCGCAGGTGAGTCCCTGAAAATGTTTGGTGTCCAAACTAACGGGTGAGATATCCAAACTATCTTAAGATATTCAGTAGAAACCTTTTAGCAGCAAATAATCAGCAGCAGGTGGTCCCACCTAGATCCTTACAGAGTATGCTAGCACATGTGGATTCTTTTTTTGTTCTACATGTTGAAGACATGGTAAAACATAAACATGTTTTATATTCTCTTGCCTCCCTCATGCTAGTCTCTAATGGGAGTCTAAGTAAGTCTTCTATTTTTCTTTTGACCCTCTCTGTATATCATCTCGATACTGACTTTTCGTGGTCATATTTTCCCTCTCAGGTCCTACAAACACACCGACTATAGACGTCACAGAGAATCCAGAGAGTCGGGCATTCGTGGTATGTCTGTGTTGTCTCCATTTCTACTGAAAAGCTAACCTATATATATATATATATATATATATATATATATATATATATATATATATATATATATATATATATATATATATATATATATATATATATATATATATATATATATATATATATATATATATATATATAGCTACAATGTGTTCAGCATAGTTAAAATATGTCGACTCAAGGCAGTTTACAAAGGAAAAAGTCAATTCCATACAATTCCAATATTTCAAGTCAACACATGTCAGATTGATCCTAGTTCTCAAAACAGGCAGTCAAATTCAGTCAAACTGATTAAAAGGTTTTAAATCGAAGGAGATCCTGCAGATTGAGCCACTGACTTGTAGCATTCACTCCTAGCTTGCATCAATTCAATTCAATTCAATTCAATTTTATTTATATAGCGCCAAATCATGAAACATGTCATCTCAAGGCACTTTACAAAATCAAGTTCAATCATATTATACAGATTGGGTCAGATTATACAGATTGTTCAAAAATGTCCTATATAAGGATCATCAACATTGACTTTGCAGCAATTCCTGATAGGCTATGTCAAAATACCTCTAAAATCTGTGGTGTGGTGAGCCCGACCATATTCCCTGTTACTTACAAATTAAGAAATAATTTGGACATTAAATTTATTAAGTTAAAAAGACAACATAGAGAGCTCTGTAATTGTATGTTTAAACTGATTGTTCTCTCTGTATTGAATTATATGTTGACTGATTGTTTTTCTTTTTCTAAAAGGATGAAGTACTTATGTGTTAAATAAATGAATGATTGTTTTAGTGCAGACAGTCTGAAGAGAAAATAGATTTGAGCATGGTCAGTTACGCGGGTATGGAGCAATGTGTGAGTGTCCAGAGAGATCAGCTGCTGTCCACAGGAAATGTGCCGGGGAGAAAGAGGAAGTGGAACCAGATGGTTTGGTTTAAGGAACTGCTGCTGGGGTGAAGGCGATGAGGTGATGAGGGACTTTTTGCTGTTGTTCAGTAAAAGGGGATGTTTCAAAGTTTTTGCAACCTCCCAACGGCTCTCTCTCTCTCAACACATAAAAGAAAGGTGATTTGTGTGCTCGTTGCCCAGTCTCCTCAGAAGACACGCAGCGCGGAGCAGAAGAAAAGTTGACCCAGGACGGAAGGAAGATCATCGAGCCAAAGGAAAAAAGTGGCGCCCCTGTCTCTGAGAACCGCCGAGACTCAGTCAGATTATCTATTTTTCGTGTTTTTCCACAATTCGGGGCCCATGATCTGCAACTCCTGTCAAGAGGAACCGCTGTGGTTTTGACCTGGTTGATGAGAAGATCCTAGATGTTCCGAAGATGTGAGTTGCACCCGTGAGATGTCAGTACATCTAGGCTCATCTCATCAACCAGGTCAAAACCACAGCGGTTCTTATTAACAGGATTTGCAGAATCGTTGGCCCAGAATTGTTGAAGAACACAGAAAAGTGGATAACAGTTCAGTCTCGGAGGTTCTCAGAGACAGGTGTTCTTTCCCTCGGCACGTTGCTCTTCTTTTCCTGTCTTGGGTCTTTTGTTCTTCTACTCCGTGCTGCGTGTCTTCTTGAGTCGAGATCTAAACCCCGAGCACACCGATAATCTTTCCTTTTCAAACCCTCCCCCTGTATCGAACAACAGCATCACGTTTCTCATTTCCTTTTTACCTTTATCCCAGGCAGTGAGTCAGTGGAGCTGAAGGCCTGGTTCCTCTTTGTCGGTTGAGCTGAAGGTCTAGTTCCTCCTTTCTAACATTGCAAGGGGCTCCTCGACTTTTACCCCACTCACCAAGTCGGTTGAATCAAAGGTCTAGTTCCTCTTCTTCTGCTATAGACGGACCACATCCTCCTTTCTTCTCGGGAAGACTTCTTACATCTGCTCCTTCTTTCTAACCATTGTTACTTTTTCTCCATTTCTCGATCATTTACTCCTCCATGATAGCACATCCTCCTCGCTGAATACAGCAATTCTATTTTCTACTCAGCATGTCTGCACTAAGATGCTCATTGCTTCATTTATTTAACACATAAGTACTTGATTCTTTAAAAAAAAAAACAATCAGTCAACATATAATTCAATAAAGAAAGAACAATCAGTTTAAACATACAATTACAGAGCTCTCTATGTTGTCTTTTTAACTTTATACATTTTTAATGCCCAAATTATTTCTTAATTTGTAATTAATAGGGGACATGGGCGGGCTCACCACATCACTGATTTTAGAGGTATTTTGACAGCTATCAAGCAAGTGTGTAGTCCAGCCTTTAAGTAATAAATAAATGGACTAGTTTTTCAGCATTACTCCTACACACCTGCACACCTACATGGCTACATACATTGCATATATATATATATATATATATATATATATATATATATATATATATATATATATATATATATATATATATATATATATATTTGGATCGAAGTTATTGAGGATACTGAGGTTCTTTCAGCTGCAATAAAAACCTAAAATCTAAGATCTAAAAGATCAGGGTAAACAGAGTTCAGAATATTCAGTGGCCGTACCAGATATGGGACATTTAATGGCTTTCAGGACCTCAGATTGTCTATCTACATACACTGTAGAATTATTAGCTATTTTGAAGGCTTTAGAATGGGTTGATGAAATACAGCAAAGTAGCGTTTTGATTTGCTCTGATTCCAACTCAGTCCTCTTGAGCATGTGGCCTCCAGCAGATAAATTAGCAAACCGAGCATTAAGGAAAAATAGTATTGGTTTAATTCTGCCACTTGGAAAGAAAATGAGGCGAAATCTCTGATTTGAGCTAAAGTTATGGAGCAATGGCAGATTAGATGGAGAGCAGAACCACAGGGAAGAGTTTTTATTTAGTTAAGTTTATAATGTACAGAAAGCAGCTCCGAAAATAGGAAGACAAAAAAGTAGGTAACCATGTTATGCTGGGATATAGTAATTTAAATAGTACTGTTTTGCATGTTTTGTTTAACTTTAGTAAATAAAGTGAAGAAAGGACACATCTGGAGGAAGAATTAATAAAATAAGGAATTCAAATGTTAAATTTTCATTCATAGCCAGGGACCTCATATTATTTACCGCGTGCAAACAGGATTAATGAATAGAATATAGTTGCTGTCTGGTCTCACTCTTGAGCAACAGTAGGCGGTAATGCTCCAAGCTGGTTGCCAACCGCCGTTAAAACACAAAAAGAAGAAGAAGAAAACACAAAGTCACTCACTGAATGGCTGGAAATCGTCCTGTGTTTGTGTTTGTTTGACAGGTGTATGTTGCTGTGGGCCTCGCGGTGTTCGCCTGCACCTGTCTGCTCATCATAGTTCTGGTCATTAACAAGTACGGCCAGCAGTCCAAGTTTGGCATCCACCGTAAGTAGCAGTTCACTGCGTGAGAGTACATCCGACACGTAAGCACAGAGGACTGGCTTTATGGGAACATTCCCTCAAAGCTGAGTCTTTTGTCATCCGGCCGTTAAACTGAAGAAATTAGCTTTTAGGCGCCCTTTGGCCCAGACACACTCACTCACTTTGGCTGTAATGCAGAAACTAGTTTGAGATTTATTCTCCAAGCGCTGCACAACTATTCTGTGTTTCTGTGGGCACCAGATTTATGCAAATAATGCATTTTTTTATCAGACAATAAAAAAAAGTTGTTGGCCTTTTACTTGATACTTTAATTGATGCTTCAAAGCTAAAACTTAATAAAAAAGCATTGTACATGTATTTTTTTTTTCTCAACCCAGAAGAGTTTCTGCGAAAACTGCTGTTTGGAATCGGAGCTGGTTGTGTTTTTTCGGGATTTAATGGCCGACCACAGCTTTTCAGTGTGATGTAACTTTGCACACAGGCAGCTGCTGTTTGTTTGTTGGGCAAAGTGCCTTAATTACAGCGCAGACCTCCGCTGCCCACCGCCACGTGGTGAGAGCCATTAAAAACGATGGATGGACGGATTGATGGATGGATGGATGGACGGATGGAGGACACCCCACCCTTTTCTCTCTTCACTCAGAGCTCCTAAGTGTGCCTGATTGCCTAAGTGGACCACGCTCCCTCTTTCCTCCCCTCCATCTCCTCTGGGCTCCCTCGTTGTTGTTCCATTTTCTTCTGTTTTGGACTCTGGGGGTTCTGTGGTTTGCCTTGCTGAGTGGATTTTACAATTTGGGCCCCACTTGTTTGGCTTTTAATACTTGCCATAGTCAGGTGTTGCTAACCATCCAGACTTCCTGTATGGCCATTTTCCCCCCATTTCAATGTGGTCTGATTGCTGCATGGTTGATGATGGTGATTATTAGAGCTTGTCATCGTCTGTCACCATGGTACCAACAATTGGGCAGCCAAGTTGGTAGTGGAGTATGTTTGTCCCTTATAAGGGAAAAATTGGTCCCAAATTGCTTCTTTTGTCGGCTAGTGCAATCAAAAGAGGTTGGAGACTGATTGGGTGTCATGTATCCCTCAGTCATGCTGGTCTCTTGTCTTTCATTAGGCTCATCAGTTCTTGGTACCGAGGATGACCTGGCCGTCTCACTCCGCTTCCTGAACTTCGGAACCAGCCCACCTTCCTCGGATGAAGACTCTGGTTTGTCAAGTTTTGTGGAGAACCCGCAGTACTTCTGCGGTATCATCAAGGACAAAGACATGTGTGAGTGCCGGTGAAATTTCTGTTGAATACATTTGTTCTCATTAAAAAGCTGTTTTATAGCATCAGTCACTAATTTCTGAGATATTTAAATGGTTCCTTAAGGCATGTCTTCTAAACTTTTGTTTGAATTACACAACAATCTCACTCTGTGAGCGCTCTCAGTACAATCTCCAATAATTTGCAAAGCATGCGTCCTTTCTACATATATTTATCACTATTTTTCTTAGTCAAACACCAGAGTTAAAAAATAAACTAGAGCAAGTGAGCATGGAGGTGATCTGCTTTCATTTCCACGCCTGTCAGTTGTAGAAAGTGTTGCCAGATTGGGTTCTTTTGAACACGCTGGGCTGGAAAGAATGGCTTTCGTTGGGTTGTTAAAATATTGGGGCTGCTTTTCATAATATTTGGTGGGTTTTTAGGAAATATTCAAAGGAAACTTCTATTAAAATAGTTGACATTGTGTGGCAGGAGAGTAAAAAAATTACATTGTGATAAAACTCCTTTCCTTGCATTCATTTCATAAGTTCATTTATTTTTTTAAATGTCTGGAATATGTCAACCTGACATAATTAATGATTAATATTCATTGTCTAAGTACCGTTCAATGTTGACTGTAAATGCCCTGAATGGAGCTAAGAGTTCAACTGATCAACTTCCATGGCTAGGAAAGGGAAATGTTCACTTCATCTATACATCTATATAGATAATCTTTATATTAAGTTAGATTTACAACTCATTTAGTTGGGAGGCTATTCATAACTTCTTTTTTGTTGCTATGAAGACATGATTTGGAAAGTTATCTTTGCTTGCAGGTAATTTGATCGCCTGATTCCAAATAGCTGTTTTTATTTATTTATTTATTGCTAATGATGTGTTATTTTTATTGTGTGTAAAGTAATAATTCTTCACTTTTAACATGAGTTTGAGAGGGGGTTGAGATTATGGGCTGGTTTTGAGCTCAGCAGGTTCTACATTGTGTTTCGGCTGGAATCACGTGGTCAGATCTGGCAACCCTGGTTCTGGATTATACACCCTCTAAAAGGGGAACACTGTGACTTCCTGTAGCACAACCATCAGGACGAACATGCTTATTCATATGTATTTGAAATCTAAAAAAAAAATGTGTTCATCGGTTTGAATCAAATATTTTAAATAATTAGTTTTTACTTAGGCTTGATGAGAAAGTCCAAACCTACCAGCTTCATTGTTGGCAATCGGCTTCCCCAGAGTTTCCTTTACTGGAGATGCTCCACATAAAACCTGCATTTTGTGACAATAAAATGTTCCTAGAAGCTAAAGTTATTTGCTGTTAAAGCAAGAATACAACCAAACAGGACCTGCATGACAACATGAAGTAGGCTACAAGCTCTCAAAATGCACCACACCATGCACCAACGTAAGAAATTCAGGTTTTCTGGAGGTTGTAAACAAAGTCACTGACATCTGTAAGTCGGGAAAGTAATTTGTAAAGTAGGCGAAACTCCAGTGAACCACGGTGTGAGCCGTTATCCACAAATAGAGAAAACATGAAACAGTGGTGAGCCGTCCCAGGAGGAGCCAACCTTCCAAAATTACTCCAAAAAAAACCCACGACTCATGTAGGAGGGCACAAAAGAAACCAGAACAACATCTAAAGCCCAGGAGAGCTCACAGAGAGAGAGTTTGAGCAGAAATGGCCTCCACTGCTGTCCAAAAGAACCCAAAGGTTCTCAAACAGCCATCTTTGCCAAAAACATATTTTAGGGAAATCATTGAGTTCGAACATTTTGGAAGGTCTGTGTTCTGCTACATCTGGTGAAAAACAACCACAAATCTCAGAAAAAGTAATATAATTCTGGCTGTCTCAATGGTGACAGTGGTGTAATGGTCTGTTTCCTGGGAAAACCAAAATTATTTAGGAGGATTAACAAGTTAGAAATTCTCCAGACGGATTAGTGCCTGGCTTGACGAGGACGCGGCGCTCGAAAGCTCGCCTCTTCTCGGACCGCAGCAGATCCCAGCAACACTTCCCTCACAGCCGTTTCTCTTTCTTATTGTGGCAGGTGTGCAGCACATTAAGCGGCAGGACATTGTGCTGAAGTGGGAGCTAGGTGAAGGAGCGTTTGGCAAAGTCTACCTGGCAGAGTGCGCCAACCTCAGCCCCGACAGCGACAAGATGCTGGTTGCCATTAAGGTGAGGAAATCTTACATCGTCCCCTGCGCTGTCTCAGGAGCAATTTAACGCCTAATGCGCTCTAAGCATTTGCAGCAGCGGTGAAAATGTCAGCCGTTAGTATGTGGTCTAAGCAGAGGAGTGTGAGTGAAAAGCCTGGCTGTTTGTGGTAAAGAGAGGAGAAAGTTTAGATTTCCGCTGCAGCAAAGTTATAGTTGGTGTTTTAAAAAAAATCCTTCGTCTACATGGCACCGCTGGGAAACACGTGATAAAAGCCTTAAAATACGGCCGTCTGTTATTGAAGGGAAAGGCTTTTCTAGACAATCGTCACAGCCAGATGTGCAATAACATAGATGGAAGCATTATTTATGTCATGTTTTACTTCTATAAGTTGATCTGGAGCAATTTTTTTACTTCCATTTTCCAGGGGTATAAATAATATGCAACCCATTTAGGTTAGCTTCTCTTATAAAAGGGGAAAGATGAAAAAACACACAATTCAAGTAATGCAGAGGATTGTTGAGCACAAGCTGGCAACTACTCACCTAAACATCTTTATATTTACAGTCAGTATTAGTTAGTATTTGAAAAAATAAGGCCGGACGTTGAGCCAGTGAGGAGGGTGGTATGAAAGCATTAAAATGGATATAAGCACATTGAGCGCTCTGTTAGGTATGGTGGAGGATCTGTGGCCCCGGGAACCTTTGTGTTAGAGTGCATCGGATCACGATACCAGGACATTTCTATTAAAAAAGCTCCAGATATTGGGATGTATTACCCAACGCTGTCAAAGGGCAGGGGTATGCAGAGGATGGGTGGGAAAGAAGAAGATGTGGAGAACAGGGGGAGATGAAGGCAGATGGTGCGCTGTGGGACCCCTACAGAGGGCAGCCCACAAAAGATCTGGGATATTTCTTTTTATTCTTAAAAAAAAAAAACACAGTTTAAACTGTATGCAGTGACCTCTGCTTAGTTCATTGTAATATTTATAAGTATAATACAGCATTAATATATCATAGTCTGTGCTGAAGAAGGCTGAACAGGTTGAGTAACAGAAATGTAGATAAAAATGCTGATTAAAGATTGATTGATTATATACACACACACACACACACACACACACACACACACACACATATATATATATATATTTTTTTTTTATAAAGAGATAGAGATCTAGAAAGATAAAAGAGGACTTTAACACCTTGTCTTAAGTCTATTTCTGCCTGGGCTTTATTGTTAGAACAATATTCTGCGGTTTTAGAGTGAGCCATCTTTGTTAAAAGGCTGTCAGATGGTTTAATACTCAGCTCATGTTACAACAGATTAATGCAAACCACTAAGAAAAAAAAACACATGCAAGAAGATGATGGAATATGCGTCAGCTCACTTTTATCAGTCCATTAATCACACACATAGGGCTTTTTATAATATCGTTACTCATCTTAGTCGAGGTGCTGCAAGGAATTCTGGAAACATTCATGTAATATTCAGGCATCACTTCTTCACCAACACATGCTGCTTTAACTCTTTTAGAAACTATTTGAATGGATTTTCAAGCTTTTTTCTGGCTCAGAATCGGGAGAAGTAGAGATAAAACAAACTACACAAGGAACAGAAAGTAAAACAAAATGTCTTAATTAAAACATATTTTCAATAAAATACATCAAACCAGTCAAGCAGTGGTGCATTGCTGTGTGATGCACCTTTATTTTCCAACCCTTAAATTGTATGTCTGAGTTTACAGCCAGCTTGTAACCAGTGAAATGCTTCTGACTGGATATTTGACCTCCCTTCTTGGAAATGTTGGAACGTCCATTTAAATATGTCGGTTTCTTAGCAGGGACTCGGTTCTCAGCATAGATCACAACTTTTCAACAGTGTTCAAGCCTAATATCAGCTCAGTTTTGATTTGTGATTGGGATCAGATGATAAAGTGAAAGTGTTCCAACAATGGAGCCTTGAGGAATGCCAAAGTATTCCCAGTCTATGAAATAAGATTTAAAGACATAAAGAGTCCCTTCTACCATTTATCCAACCAAATAAAAATCACCTGGTCCTGTTAAACCCACACTAACCTTAGAAAACTGAACAACACGTTCATCCGCGTGCAAATAATATTAAGATGTACAACAGTTTGCCAAATTATAAAATTAAAGTACTAGAATAAACAGATGACATTTCATCACTTTTTGAGCAAGTTAAGGAAAAAAGAAAAGTACAAAGGTCTACATTTTTTTTCTGTAGACCTCCTTTGATATGAGACCTGAAAAGTGTATCACATTTTTGTGAAAATTGGTCGGTGTCATTCTATACTTACCATAATTCTATGAATAAATGATTATTTCCAAGTTAACCTGCAGTATTTGTATAATTTAGGTGATATTCCTACTAAAACAATAAGAAGCTGTGTATACAGTGCATTAATTTAATTAAAATGATAAATTTCACATAACTGAGTTTAAAAAAAGCAGCTTATTTTTGGGTAAACATGTATCACATGTGCTTTTGTTTTAGTTTTTTTTACATTTCATGCACATTATTGCAGAAAAACATAAAGGAGAACTGTTTAATCTGGTCTTTCAAATTATAGAAAAATATGAAAATATTTTACTCATGCAATTTTCTTTTTATGATGAAAGCTATGGAGGATGGTAAAGGAGGGAAACAGCCTTTGGTTTGATGACTCCTGTTCTTTATTTTTACAATTTAGAAAAACTAACTTACAAATTCTGTCTTTCGAAACACAAAAAAAGGGCCCAATAACTCAGAGTGAAAATAATACCATGTTGCAATGTAGCATAATAGTTCTAAAATGTTTTCTCCAGCGGATATAACGGCACAACCATGTTTTTGTTCACAGACTCTGAAGGATGCAAACGAGTCGACCCGGCAGGACTTCCAGCGGGAGGCAGAGCTGCTGACGGTCCTCCAGCATCAACACATTGTGCGATTCTACGGCGTGTGCACAGACGGAGAGCCGCTGGCCATGGTGTTTGAGTACATGAGGCATGGAGACCTCAACCGCTTCCTCCGGTACGTAGAAGGCCGCACATTCAGTCTCAGCGGTGGGCTGTCGAAGCTCCGCTGCCCCAAACGCTGGCTCCTCATGCTGGTTAATGTTAGACCCTAAAAGTATTGAATGAAAGGCAGCAGCAGCGGCGGCAGCAGCACCGCCTTCATGGCAAATGTGTCAGAGTAGGAAAAGCACAGTAGGAACGTTTCCCAGCAGTGAGCCAGCCTTCACAATGCAAAAGCCTGATTTTGAAGCAGCTAAGTGGAATACAGCCATCGTGCCTTTCATCTGGTACAGTACGGCTGAACGGATTGGTGGAATAATAATGTAGCTGATTGAATGAAGAAATAATTAATCCCATAATTGTACTTTTTTAGCAAAAAAAAAAAACAAAAAGCCATGAGATTGAATGTTTCCTAATTGTTTGATGGAACATTGAAATAATCTTCATGATTTTGAAAAGGTTGCAATGGACGTTTTCATTCTAAACATAATTTTTTTTCTCCTTATTGTCAACAGTGTGTGTTTAGAGGGTTCATTTAGCTCAGGTTTACAGCACCAACAGTAAAAATGGTTTAACTAAGCTTAATAAACAATTACAGACGATGATGTTTAGGTTAAAATTCAGCATTTCGTGCCTTAGCTTTGACATGAATTGCAGGTATTTACCTGCGCATAAAGCCTAAAGGACCAGTAGCTACTGTTTTATGTTGGTACAAACATTGTTGGTTAATTTGGCGACTGAGTGGACTGTCATTTTTAATATTTCAGTAGGTTTCTTTCCAGTGTTGCAAACCCTGCATTTGTAAACAGATTTTCATGTTAATACTGATTAAAACTAACCAGTGTTTTACAACCAGCTTGGTGGAAGCAGACAATAACCATGTTTTGTCAGTTTTAACCTGTATTGACATGGAAAATGAGGACTTTTTGTTTTAAAACTGAAAGAAGTGAAACCAACACTGAAATACCCACAGGCTGTGATAATTGTCACACGACTGTAATAATCAGAGAACGGAGCCGCAGATTTAAAGAAGACGAAGGAGCACGTTTAAACGCTGTGCCATAGTCACATACCAAAATACTTCCCTTAATTTTCTATTCTGAATCCACAGGACAGTATGATTTATAAATCTGATGTTTGGTCTGAGCTCCCAGCCAAAGAAAAATGGATAAATACACAACTACAATTATAAAGGCAGCGAGGAGATCGTTTACAATTTCAGGAAAGGTTGTTTCTGCGCTGTTATGTGTTCCAGCCGCTGAGCGCTTCACATTTTTCCTTCAATGGGTCAAACGGCTGATATCCTTTGTCAAAAAAATAAAACATCTCAGCTAGAAAAAGTTTTCTTCAACAGAGGTTTAATTTTAGCAGCTCTACAAAGGCTGTTGTTCGTAGCTTGTTGATGTGTTAAGTTCATTTTGACAGAATTGCAAAACAAAATGTTTTTTTTTTCCTGTTCTCTTGTTGCCATTTGAAAAGTTGAAGCTTATGAACTGTAACCCCCTGCTTTCTGGATCTTATTTTTCCCTGTCAGCCTATCCCTGTATCACACAGCGGTGCCATTAACATATCAAACCTTCACAGCTCTAATGTATGTGATTCATGCATTGAAACTTTCCTGCAGGTAATGGCTGGCCACTGCTGGCGCACATCCACTCAGGTTCCCCTCTTACCGGCTCTAAACGCTCTGCTATTCGTCTCCTTCTTGGTGTTCCAGCTTATTCTCAACATAAATGGCAGCTTTAAAAATTTCTAGAAATATATGGTGAAGGGTTTTCTACTTTTTTTTTCTTCAATATTCTGAACAGCAGATTGAGGCCCTGACTTATTTTATAGTCCTTGAGAAGCAACTTCTATTTACCGCCAATTTTTCTTGATGTCAGGGTTCGAGCTGTTATTAAAGTTTTATTACTAGTTTAGTTGAGAAAAAACTGGACATTTTTTTAACCTTGTCCAGCTTCTTTGTTTATGTCCAACTTTCCTGCAAAACCTGAGTGCAATGAACTTTTATTTGGATGGAAAATCTAAAAAACATTCATATGAATTTGCCAAGAAAATTTGTGTCTGAATCTGTTTTTACAGTAAAGAGCTGCAAAAGATTGCTTGCTTTTTACTACATCTGTGTCAGGTAACCACAAAAAACACTTTGTTGCATATTTTTAATTAAAATTCCTACAAAGAAAAAAAAATCTTAATCTTGTGGCTTCATTTTCTTTTGTTTCGTAGATTTGAGCTTCTACTGAAGCGCCGTTTTTAGACTTCGCTTGTTGTGTCAAAAGAATAAATCTTAGCGTACATTTAAATCTAGAAGGACAGTTCTGAAGTTTCTTTGGAAAGTCCTTACAAACATGCTTTATTTTGCACATAAGCTCTTTTTGGCACAATTGTCGGGAACAAAACACTCTTACTACTGTGTGTAAATTATGTGATTTGTTTTGGCCAATTTTGAACAAAATTTCCTTGCTGGTGGCTTGACTGCTTCCCTCAGACCATATTTAACCTCTTAAGACCTGAGAATTTGGTTCAAACATGGGCTTTTAGGGGACCTGAATAAGCGCTGGAAAAAAAGAATTTCTCTTCAAACATAAATGTTTGATCTGTTGTAAAAACTTCATTTACAGATCCCGTCAGGAGAAAGAATATTATGTGAAGAGAATCTGGTCAGTTTTAAATCTTGAAAAGCCTATGTTTAGACTTAAGCTCTGAAGATGTTAATATTAAACTTTTTAATAAGGAAAATGAATAAGATAACAGAGGTAAACTGGAGTGCTTTATTTTTTACACTTGACCTGCCATTTCCAATTCTGTGTGATTCCAGTTTTCGTCTTAAGGATTATAACTCATACAAACTCCTTTTTAACTTTGATTTGATTTAACAATTAAATAAACCACAAAAGTAAAATGTGCTGCAGGTTCCTTAATATATGTAAAAGTAACAGAAATAAAGGGACTGCAAGATTATCACCATTAATGCATCAGAGCTACAAAACCCTTCTCACATCAGACATCTTTTTGTCATGATGCATCTACATACTGGAAAAAGAGTGAGATTTTTACATTTAGATGCATTTAATAAACAGACTATAAGTAAACTGATCATGGGTGAACTGGCTAATTGGATGAACCAGCAGCTTGGTTAATAAACAGAAACATACCCATCAGACTATAAGGCGCTCTTAAAATCCTATAATTTTCTCAAATATTGATGAGTCGTTTTATAATCCTGTGCTCCTTATAGTCCGAAAAATACAGTAACTCACCACGTCAGGGTATGAATGGGTGAATGACTGAAGTGTAAAGCACAGACTAGTTAAAGCGCTGTAAGCCATAAGTATAAGACATTTGCCATGTAGGAGAAATTTAAAGAATTAGAAGAATATTCCCATCTATACATCCAAACATATGTTGCTGAACTTCAACTCAGAAAAGTTGTTCAAAGCAACCTGCAGACTGTTCTTAATTGTATGCATGTAAGGACAAGGAGGGGGAAAAAACCTGATTTGCAGTATTTGACCTGCTGATCACACCGTCTCAGGAGTCGGCCGAATCCATTCTCTCTTGATTAACCATCGCCAGGACCAAGACCCAGAGATGACTGAACTCCTCCGCAGCTTCATGCATAAGGCTTCAAGAATAGGAATATCATTTTATTTGCTCTGCTCATGTTGGCCACCCATAGATGGTTGCTTACTGTGTGAGCTGACTAAAGGGACTAAAGGAGATGGCGTTAGAGCTGAAGCTCCGGGAAGCAATTCAGAACAAGTCAAGGCACAGGGCAGCTTCATTATTAGCAAGCCCGGCCTACAGTGTTACTGGCAAAAAGTAAGAGAGTTGAATCTCCAGAAGATTTTTATATTCTTTAAGCTTTTTTTCTTTTAAAAATCCCTTGGAAGCTGGCAGAAGGACTTGAAGGGGCGTGAACCTATCAGAGTTCAGTTGCACCTTGGAAACAGTCAGAGCAGACAGACTGTTTAGTTTACAGGCCGCCAGGTGTCCTGCACAGGAGACAGATTGGAAATGACCCCCCCCCCCCACACACACACACACACACACACGAACACAAAGAAATAACAAAAAAATAATAAAACCCATGTGTTTTGTGCACTCACACAGGCTTTTTCTGAGATATACGTTCAGCGACGATTCGAAATCAACATTTCCAGAAACCAGAGTGGGTGAAATGTTGGAGGCCCCCACGGTGCAGCTGCTTTCCCACCC
>NW_023396970.1:0-81548 GCF_011125445.2 Fundulus heteroclitus
GGATCATCAGTCGCTCCAGTTTGTCCGTCTTGGTGCCCACCTTGCTTGATGATGCTCCTGATCGGAACAGAGAGGACAAACCCAGCCAGAGGAAAAGCGAGCCCGTGAAGAGGTAGACCACGGCGGGGCCAGCACAAACCCCCTCAGATTCTCCAGACTCTGGTTCCCAACTAGCAGATTCCGGCCACGGGGTCGCCGTCCACAGAGCTCAGCGCCAGGACATGATGGACTTGACGCTGGGGATGAGCCACGCGGCCAGGTGGAAGTACTGCGAGTATCCGGCAATGGCCTCGCTGCCCCACTTCATCCCCGCCGCGAGAAACCAGGTGAAAGACAACACCACCCACCAGATGGAGCTGGCCATCCCGAAGAAATACACCAGCAGGAAGACGAGGGTGCAGAGAGCGGGGCCGGACGCGTCGTAGAGGATGTGCAGTGGCTTCCCCGCCGAGGCTGCTCGAGCCACACGCCACGCCCTCGTGACCCGCGACCAGACGGATGATGTAACCCAAGGAGACGAGATAGGTAGCAGGCGGCGAGGAAGATCATGGGCCTCGGGGTACTTGAACCGCTCCATGTCGATGAGGAAGGTGGCCACGGTGGCCGAGGTGGAGACGAAGCACAGCACAGACCAGAGTCCCACCCAGAAGCTGGTGAAGGCTCGCTCGTCCGCGGAGAAGTAGGGCAGGTGACAGGGCTGGGCGCAGTTGGGCAAGGGGCCCGTCTGGACTCTGCCGTACAGAACGTGCGACTCCCGCTTTATGGGGACCAGGGGGTCTCTGCAGTGGCACTCCCTGTCGCACTGCGATGGGTTGGGAGGTCTGGTCCTGACCTTGGGGGGGACTTTGGGAACGGGGGAGCCAGAGTGGTGGTCTCACTGCTGTTCTGGTCCATACAGAGGGTCTCGTCGCCAAGCTGGGGCAGCTGCTCGCAGCTCATCCTCTCAGGCCACTCGAAGCCATACTGGCTCATGAGGGGGGAGCAGCCCCGCTTGGCTCGCTCGCACACCGAGCGGCACGGGGGGAGCGGCTTCTTGTAGTCCGGCAGGCAGATCGGCGTGTACATGCTGCACAGGAAGAACAGCAGGTCCGGGGAGCAGCGGATCCGGACCAGGGGCCAGAACTGGTGCACCTCCAGGCCCACCTCCTCCTGGGTGTCATGGTTGAACTGATTGGGCATGTAGGTGAGGTTGTAGCCGATGCCCTTACACATGGGCACCGTGATGGGCTCGCACACCAGGTTCTTGGAGGCTCCTGACGTGAAACCGGGAGACCAGATCAGAAAAAGCAGAAACAGCACCAGGCTGTGCGGCTCAAGTCTCACTGCTGATGCCATGGATGAAAAAAAAAAAAGTCTCTGGTTTCAGGGTAATGTAGAGTCTTCACATCAATTAAAATAAAGCAGGGCTTATTCTACCCAAGTTCATGACTGAAACTTTATCTTCTGGATAAGCAGTAATAATAAAAAAAAGTTCTGCTCAGAGAGAGAATGCTTCAGTCAGCCTGTTGAAGGTTAAAACTGATATCTGATGGAGGAGCCAGTGGACCCAGAGCCCTGCACGCTGTCAATCATTCACCAGCACTCCTGCAATCATTACGGAGAAAGTTCATATCCGGCAGTCACGTTCCAATAAATTTAACGACCCCGTAACATTTTTACCAGCTGCATGTCCCCAAAGCATGTCCTAGTAATCCCGAAAGAGTCACATCCTTAAAGCTCTGCAGAGTTTACCACAAAAAAGGTGGTCTAATCAAACAAAGATGGTTTTTAACAGTTGGTTAAAAAAAAAATATTCAAAAAGCCTCCTGTTTCTGCGCCACGAGGAGCCAGGTGCGTAAAATCCACTTGATGCGTTTCCTCGGCGGGTTTAATCCGCCTGCGACTTGAACAACTTCTCAAAAGTGACCTCTTGGACGTTTCTGTGCGAAAAGCAGAGGCAGAGCAGATGAAACGAGGAGAAGAAGAAGAAAAGTCCCTCCGGATAAAAACTTATCCCGTGCAGTTAGGTGTGCGGCCACGCGCGGCTTGCTGCGCTCCCTGCGCCCGAGGACGAACTGAAGTCCGCCTGAAGCTGCGGCACCTTCTCATCAAACACAGGCTGTGATGCGTTCACGGCTGTCGGAAAAGTGTCACCACCCAACTAGGAGCGCGCCTAGCCTCCCTGAATTTCATTGACAAACTGCGCTTATTTTGGTTGGAGTTAGTTAAGCACTTTTGTGGTGCCAGTGTCGGTCATTGAATGCACACTGGTTTCCTTTTTTAACATTTACACAGCACTCTGTGATACATTCAAATGCGTGGAGTGTTCTATAAATCTGAACTGACATAAAATACTTTTTGACATCATGTCAAATAAGTAAACACTAATCAGTCGGCTTCGGACAAAACTAATCACAATTTTTTTATGGGCTTCACAAAGAAATATGTAAATTCCATGTATATAGGCTATATATATATAAATGAAATATAAAAACCCGAATTAAAACAATAACAATGAACTGGTCTAAATAAGGAAGGGGGGGGGGGGGTATAGGTTTATCTTATTTCCAAAACACTATGAAGAAACAAGAATCCAATAATAATAAAGCTTATTAGAACAATAACAACATTTCTTAATGTGCAGACCTTGTTCGGTGATATAATCAGCCAGTTTAATAATATTTATAGGATACATGCGTATTTGCGCTCACATTTTGAGAGAAACATTTTCATGTGCTTTTTATTTTATATTCTTTTGCCCTTGTTTCCTTCTTAAATTGTTCCAACTTTATAATTTACATGACCTCTTGCTCTGAGATTCAAATTTCTAACATCCATCAGTACGTGAACACACCAGGGAGTAATTGTAGCTGATGTGAACTCCTGCAGTAAGAGGCAGGAGATCCCAGGAGAGCTTAAAGTGGTCTACGAGGGACTCTGACAACTGTAATTTACTATGAAAAGTATGTATGTATATGTATGTACGTGCATACATATATATATATATATATATATATATATATAGTTTTTTAAGTGTGGTCACATCAGTAGCCTTGGTATTCATTGTTTCCTCCTTTTTCTCTCAAAGTCTTGATGTCCATCTGGTTATGCTCCAGATCAATGAGAGACAAAAAAAAAAGGATGAAACAAATAGTAAAAATGATTTGCACTAAATGACCAGATCTATAGGAAACATTTTTAAAGGAAAATAACTTTCTCCACTCCCCTTATTACCCACTTCATGGTGAATTTAAGCTCCTATCTGTAGAGATTCAGACAGCCTAAAGGACAAAAAGACTCTTGTAATACTCAGGCAATACAGATCAATTAAAAGTGTGATTGCATTGCCCTTTTAGTCTGATTGTTTTTAATTGATACTTGTACTGATATTTACCCTGGAGTTGTTCTGTCTGATCTAGTCTTGCAGCCTGTAGCAGGTTTCTTCCAGGACTGCCCTGCATTTAACACCCGAGATCTTCAGCTGGCTTTCTCACCTGAGCTGTGGGTGTCTGCAGCTCATCCAGAGCTACCAAGCATCTCTTAGCTGCTTCCCTGCTTATTCCTGTCTTTGCTCAAACTGTAAATGTAGGGGGACGGCTACGCCTTGCTGTAGACCTGCAGTAGTACCTTGGAGGATGGACTGACCAGCGTTCACAGCTTGAGATATTGTTTTATGAACTAATCTTGCTTTACATTTCTTCCCTGAGCTTCCTGTCGTGTTCTTTAGCTGATGCAATTTGTTTACTAATGTTCTCCAACAAACCTTCATACATTTCCTCTTTCCTTACTTTCCAAATGATGCACAGCTTTGTGTTAGTCTATCATGGTAAAAGCCCAATAAAGTACGTGTGGTTTAATGTCATGAAATAGAAAGTTCGAGGGGAAAAAGCAGGCAGTGCCCGTCTGAAATATCTATTACTGGTGTTTTTTGTCATTTCCAGTGAAAAAAAGCAATATTTGTTGCAACACACACACTTTGTGCAAATGAATCAATATTAAGCCCATGTTCACTTCCAACAGCGTTTTAACGATCACCTGTAGGTGGCGTGTTTCTAAAACGGCATTTAATGCATGGTTAGAGTACCAACAACCTCTCTGTTTTTCATTCACTATTTGTAAACTGAGCTTCATTTTTATCTTTAAAAGCAAAGAAAGAAAATGCTTCAAACTGCTTTTCAAATGGCACAAAATCTAATGACTAATACCTGCAGCTCTTAAATGAGGTTAAACCAGTTTGATTGAATGACAAAAAAAGGAAAGTAGCTGTTCTCAACTTCAAGCTGTTCTGGTCCTTCAAGGACATTTGATGGTTTATGAGGTCTTGTTTTTTTCATGTTAAAAAGTTGCATTGATTTAAGATTGGACATAACACCCATTTTCTTCCTCGGCCAAATAAAACTAGCTCATAACTGGAATCTTAAATAACAGTGAAAAATAATAAAACGCTGTCAGGGATCCAAGCAGCAACACCTGTACCAAAATCATTGGAAAAACAAAGAACACATCTGAAATATTGTTTGATTTCTTCTTCATTTCACCCAGTTTAAATAAACAGTCCCTACTGACACTCTTGTAAATGTTCTCATGTAGTCCTCCGTATTTTTAACAGTTCACAGGGGATTTGGCTGCACTGCTTTACACGACAAAGTAAAAAAAGGAAAACCCAATCTGTGGTGCTCTGTAACAGAACCTCTCCTCTCTATTGTCTCTCATAAGCCACACGGGACAAAGGTCACAACGCTCTCCTGGGGACAAAGGGCTCCGAAGGTGTGTTTGTGCGCGGACGTGTGTGTTTGAGCAGTGAGGGTGTGTGTGCTCAGCGTATCAGCCGGGAGGAGACTCTCCGGGTCCAGATTTACCTTCGCTCAGGTCACGCTGACAGATAAAAGTAAACAGTGGCGAGTTTGTGCTTAAAGCCCGAAAGGAATCCGTTCTGTGGTGCAGATAGACACGCGTGTACAGACAAGGATGCGTACGAACATATATTTTAGGAAGTGTAGAGATGTTTTTCTCCGGTGGCAGGCTTGTTTGACTAAAACTCACGAGGGAACACAAGGAGACCTGCGCTACTATTTGGTACTCGCACGTTTTCACTTGGTTTAGAGTGAGAGAAACTGAGAGGAACCTGTTTTCCTTTGCATTTAATTTCAACCATTTAAGCTATGAAAATCAGTTTGGGGTTTTCTTTAGTTTTGAGTATTTTTAGATTATGCAGCCAAACGTTTTGCTCTAATAATACTCACCGAAGGATTTTACATTTGTTTTACAAATAAAAACCGTACTAAATGGGGTCTACCTTTGTGTAATTTAATCCCGGCATTAATGCAGCTGTTCTGTGACGGCATCGGATGATTGTTACAGAGCATCAGAGAACAGTCACAGAGGGGATGAAGAACACTAGACGGGTCAGAGAGAAGGTTGTGGAGAAGTTTAAAGCATTGTGTTAAAAAAAAACAAGCTCATTGCAGGTTCTCCCTGCAATGAGCTTTGCACATTGCAGGGAGAACCTATAATCTATCTATCAACCGGACAAGAAAAGCAATGGGAAAGCAATGGAGGGGACACAGCAAGATGAAACCAAAGCTAAGTGTTTTGGCTTAAATGCAACATGGTGTGTGGCAGACAACCATGGGAGATTCACCTTGCACCGTGATGACAACCCTAAACACACAACCGGAGCGACGATGAAGCGTTTTGCCGCAAAACATGTTGGGTGAGTCCAAACCCAGGTCTAAATCCTACCAAAAATCTGTAGAAAGACTTTAAAACTGGTGTTAAAATATGCTTTTTGGTGTGCTCACTATATTAGCAAAGAGAAATGAGCACAAAAAAAAGCAGCATTGCATATGTAGAGCTGGAAAAAGCTGGTAGACCAGACTTGCTGCTGTAGTCACAGCAAAGGTGGTTCAACAAAGTCTGAAACGCTCAGGGTGGCTCAGTATAGATATGTATGCCGCACTTTTCAGATTTCGATTTGCAGTCTGTCCCAACGTGGATTTATCTTTGACCTGAACGCCTTTAGGCTGTCTCTTTACCAGGGAGCTGAACGTCGGAGCTGAGCTCGGGTGTGCTGGGTAGGCCGTGTTTTCCCCTCCCACATTCATGTCAGTGACATGCAGAGACCTGGAGCCGCTCTGAGTTAAGCGCACAAAACAAACCGCAAGTCCTCTTTGTTGACGGCCTGCGACACTCCTTCAAAGAAGATTCCGTTTTTCAAAGTAAATGTAGTTGAAATAGAGTGGATCTGACCTTTTAACAGTAATAAAAACACAAAACCAGCCTACTCAGCTGCAACCTGCTGAAAGCCTTAGTGTGGCCAACGGAGCCTCTGAATAACCAGGTCACCGGGAACACTGGGGCCCTGCCAGCTTTTGTGTAGAACCTCGCTAAATATTGTGAGGGGGGTAATTTGTGTGTGCTTGTCAGCCCGGTTCTTCCCTCCTCCGTAACCGCTGTCCACATCCTCCCCTCTGCACACCTCCTCTCCCTCTGCCTTCGTTTTCCTCCCTCCGTCCCCCCTTTCCCTCCTTAAACTGTCTTTTGTTTTCATTTAGGGTGGCATTTCTGCTCCGTCGTCGTCCAGGCCCCTCAAATGAGTCTTGACTGGCTCGCAGGCCACTGGAGAAGCACAAAGGACTTCGTTCTGCTCGCTACAGTTGATCCATTGTGGCCGTCCCACAATGCACTAATTGGCGATGACAATTAAGCGCGGTCGACACTCAGGTTCAATTTGCGGCTGCTGCTCGACGTACATAAAAGGCGAACGGTTCAGCCTCCAAAGCCCTCAGAAAATGTCCAGACTCTCCTGGGAAGGTTTACACACACACACACACACACACACACACACACACACACACACACACACACACACACCTACAACTTGTATATATTTTCTTAATCTGAAGCAAACAACAAATAGGACAAACTAAGAATTCAATTCAATTCAATTTTATTTATATAGCGCCAATTCATGAAACATATCATCTCAAGGCACTTTACAAAGTCAAGTTCAATCATATTACACAGATTGGTCAAAAATGTCCTATATAAGGAAACCAGTTGATTGCATCAAAGTCCCGACAAGCAGCATTCACTCCTGGGGAACCGTAGAGCCACAGGGAGAGTCGTCTGCATTGTACATGGCTTTGCTGCAATCCCTCATACCGAGCAAGCATGAAGCGACAGTGGGAAGAAAAACTCCCCATTAACAGGAAGGAAAAACCTCCAGTAGAACCAGGCTCAGTATGAACGGTCATCTGCCTCGACCGACTGGGGGTTACAGAAGACAGAGCAAAGACACAACAAGAGAGACAAACAAGCACAGAAGCACACATTGATCCAGGAATCTGTTCTACATTAGATGGTAATAGCAGGTGAGCCGTCTTCCCAGAAAACCTCAGCATCGTGCATGACCCCCTTTAAAGTCACTACTCTGTAGAGCCACTTTTTGCAGCTCGAGCTGCTTTGGATAAGTCTCACTTTTAAACGTCTCTCCATGAACCCCTCAAGTGTTGCGCTAGCAGGATGCTTTGGGTAATAGTCCTGCTGGAAGGTGGACCTCAGTCCCAGTCTCAGATCACACCGTCCACCCCCCCCCCCCCCAATGGGATGGCTGCTGCTGAAAAACATTCCCACAGCATGATGCTGCCACCACCATGTATCACTGCGGGGATGGTGTTCTTTGGATGACGATATGTGTATGGTTTGCACCAAACATAGCGTTTTCCTTGATGGCCAAAAAGATACATTTTAGTCTCCTCTGAGCAGAGCACCTTCCTCCATACTTATAGAGAGTTGCCGACGTGCCTTTTGGCAAACTCAAAACAGGCCTTCTTATTTTTAGCAGCCAAGTAATGGCTTTCTTTTCTGGCCAGTCTCTCATAAAGCCCAGCTTTGTGGAGCTTATTGTGGTCATGTGGACACATCCTCCAGTCTATGCTGTGGAGCTCTCCGTCTTCCTTCAGGGTTACCTTTAGTCTCTGTGCTTCTTCTCTTTGCTCAGTCAGTTTCATGCAGTTTGCATTGTATGATCTAAAGACTAACTAACCTGAACTCAACTTGTCCTGGCTGGACCTGTCCTGGTTAAACCGCTGGACGGTCTTGGCTATCACGCTGCAGTTTTGGGTCAGGGTTTTGGCAATCCTCTTGTAGCCTTGGCCGTCTTTATGCAGAGCGACCACTTTTTTTTTTTTTTGCAGATCCTCAGAGAATCATTTGCCATGAGCTTACTAACCAGCATGAGAGAGTGTGAGAGCGCTAACCCCAAATTTAACAAACCTGCTCCCCATTCCCACCTGACACCTTGTAACAGCAGCAGCTGCCATGACACCCAGGAGGGACAGTGTGTGTGCTGTTGGGCACAGCACACACACTGATGTGAGCAAGCAGTGAGGTCATGTCCTAGTTATGTTTAACCTTGGAGTCTGAACTTGTGGGGTTTTAGATTGTTTCCCTTCTTTTAGTTTATATAATTATTTTTTCCCCTCTAACTTTTTCATAAAAAAAAAAAACATTTAAGTTTCTAAATGAGTAAATGCGATCATGACCACCTGTCTATTAACGTGTTGGTCCCTCTGGCTTCCAAAACAATCCTGACCAATCACAGCATGGACAAGATGCTAGCAGCAGATCATTCTTTGAGTCCTGGAGAAACGATGGAAGGGATGCAATCACAATAGATTGTGCTTGTTTGTCCAGGGCAGCCCACAGATGTTTGATTGGATTAAGTTTGGAGGGAAAGGCAACACCTTAAAGTTGTCGTTGCGCTCCTCACACCCATCCCTGAAGCGTTGTTGCTATGAATGAGCTATCAGTGAGCATTGGCCTACCATGAACCTGTTAGCGGTTCACCATTGGTCCTTCCTTGGACCGTTTTTGTTAGGCACTGACCAATGGGAATGCCCCTGCAGAGCTTCAGTTTTGATGACATCCGTTGTAAATTGGTGCTATTGACATAAACTGATTTGCGTTCTGGAGATGCTCTGACCCAGTCCTCCAGCCATCATAATTTGTCTCTTTTCAAACTGGCCACAAGCTGCACAAATGGCCATTTTTCTAACGCATAACTTTTGAGGACGAAAGTTAACTTGCTGCCTTATATAGCCAGCTACTAACAGGTGCAGAAAATAAAAGACAGCCAGTCCACGTGATTCTCCTGACAGCAGTAATAAAGCTATGCCTGTTTGGTGTGTGCAGGTTAAGGTCTATGTTCAGTGTTGACAAACTCAGAGTCAGGCCCCTCCAAAGAGCAGGAACCGGTCTGAACTTTTACTGTTCCTGTAATGGCATACTGAGCTTTTCTGGCAATATTATGCTCAGCAGCTCTCTAAGAGTAAGCCTTGGAGTTATATTATTTTTACCACTACTACCTTCCTGCTCTCTGTGCGAGGCCACTAGATAAGCTCGGGTCGTCGTCCAGCCTGGTTTCTCACAGTCACGGCTGTTTTACGCTCTTTAAGGAGCGCCCTGACTGTGTATTTTTTCTTGGAGGCTTTTTTCTGACATAATGCGCACCTGACTTCCTTGAATATCATTTTTTTTCTTGTCTTACTCATTTAGAACAATTTATGATGGAAATTAGACCATTTTCCTGTTATATCTATTCTGCGCTTAACAATCCAAAGTTTCTATCTTACTCTGATCAAATGAAAAAAGCAAAGTGTGCAGTAAACACGGTGCGGTTACATTCATCGTCTAGGAAGTGTTTTAGGGGTGTCGCTGAGTGTTTATCTGACAATTATGTGTTCAATTTGAAACCCCCCCCCCCCTCCTAAATGCACGCTTACAAAAGACATCAGGATATCTTTTCATCTCCTTAAAGAATTTGGGCAATGATATCACACATTGGCACACATCAAAATGGACATGATTATAATGTACATATAGATTAAAAGCAGAGAATAGATCTTGATTGTACAGCATATCGCTAGCACAGTTAGTAGTTCTTTGACTGCAGTGTGATCCTGTGACATCTGTTGATAAAACTTTTTTTTGTCCTACCTACATTAGAAAAACTCCCCTTTAAAGTTGAATGTACAATAAACAGTGATTGTTAAGACCTAATGTGTAAGATTTAGGACTTTTATATGTTCTAATTCCATCGTAATGAGTGGAAGAAAGGACAAATTGTCTTAGAATTTCATGAGTGAAGCAGACTATTTTTGAATTTGTCTTTCAGAGCCAGCACCTAGTGGCCATAAGTGACATTACGCGTTTCAGGACCACAACCTGAAAGCAAGCAGCTGTGAGTGTCTCGACTGTCCAGAAGGCACAAAGAAACCACATAATTAATATACATGACATATTCATTCTTTGTGTTTTATTGTATACGTTATTTTTATGATCATCTCAAAGGGTGTCAACTTTGGTGGTAAAACAATAATTTTAGCTGCATCAAGAGCACCTCATCAGATTTCCCCCGTCCCTCAATTCAGTCATAGTTTCATTACACACAGTTAAATATTTCAAGCCTTCATCTTTTTAAATTCCAATGTTTGTGGCTGACAGAAGCATACACATTTTTAATATTGTGAAAATACTGGAAACTCACTGTGTCACACCCTATAGCTTATGAAAGGTTTCCTGAGCCTTTAAATGGTCTCTCACTCCGGGTCAGTAGGCGACACGATCATAGGGAGGACTGCTGACTGGACAGATGTCCAGAAAATGGTCATCAACACTTCACAAAGAGGGGAAGCCACACAAGATCATTACTGAAGCAGCTGATTGGATGCAGAACTATGTGAACAAACATATTTATAGAAAGTTGAATGGAAGGAAAACGTCTGGTAGGATAAGATGCAACAGGGAGAAGTCTCGAGGGGATTTTCAGACAAAATCCATTCAGGCCGAGGCTTCAGTCGTTGGATCAAAAGCCTTTATGCAGAGACAAATTTTTCATATGGGCTACAAATGTTGCATTCCTCATGACCAGACACTCATGAAACAAATATAACTTCAGAAGTACCTTACCTGGGCTAAGGAGAAAAACAACATTAAAGTTGCTCAGTGGTCCTCATTGAGGATGAAAAAAAAGTTTGCATTTGATTTGGAAGGCACCGAAAGCTGGTCCAGTGACCATAGTGTTCCTGTTGTTGATTGGCCAGCGCACTCCCCTCACCTGAACCCTATAGAAAATCTATAGGCTGTTAGGAGGAAGATGAGAGACACCAGACCCGACAAGGCAGATGCCCTGAAGGCAGCTAACAGGGCAGCCTGGGCTTCCATCACACCTACACAGGACCATGCGCTGATGGCCTCTATGCCACGGCATACTGACACAAGTAGTTCATGCAAGAGGAGCCCAACCAAGTACTGAGTGCCTAGAAATAAACATTTTTCAGAAGCCTGATACGTCTGCTTAAAACATCCTGCTTTTATGGATCTTATGTGATATTCTCATTTTCTAAGACACTGAATTCTGGGTTTTAACCCAGTAACCTGTAAACTGTAATCTTTGAAAGTACAATAAAGGCTTGAAATATTGTTCTCTAAGGTGTAATAAGTCTCCATGAGTTTTATTTTCTGTAACGAGTGACAAAAAATCTTTTCTCACAATCCTTTAACTGCCTCTGGGTGCTGCCAACCTTCCCCAGGCTGAACGAGGACACCATCCTTTTATCCGACTCCGCTCATGTGCTCCAGTCTGAGTTTGTGCCACTGAACTCTGGAAGAAGTTACAGGTTCCCCTTATGCAAATATAACAGATAAAAACATGCAATCATCCCTCTGTCATTAAAACTTGGTAATGAGTGCATGGTTTGGGATGGGAAGATCAATAGGAGTAGGGCAAGGACATGTAAGTAGCTCCATCCATGGTCTCATGATCTACAGCAGTAAACTGGGAGGGCAGTGGTGCTTGGAATTATTTTATTGGTTTTATATGTTGGTTTGCACCGTTTTAATATGACCTTTTAGTTGAACTGAGATTTATTGTCATGGGGCAGTTTTTGCCTGCCAGTCTCAGGAACTTTCTAGCACCTTCCTCCTCCTGCCCTGCTCCGTCTCCCTCCACTAATCATCTACACCTGTCAGTTTCTAATCAGCACGGACTCATTCCACCTGCCAGCCTCTCCATATAAACCCTCTTCAGTCAGCTCTTCGCCGCTGGTCCATCTTCTGGGTTTACTTGAACAGAATCTAAAATTTGGTCTCTTTGAATCTTTTGTGCTATTTTGGATTAATTTTTACTCTATTTGGATATTATTTCCACAAACTGTCAAAGCACAGGGGTAAGTTTTGATCTTGGTTACTATGCAATTCAAGCGTCAATTTAAAGTTAACCTAAAGAAATTTGTATTGAGTTTTTGTTTGTTGTAAATCTTATACTGTTGGCAAGCTGTTGTTTCCCTGTACATGGTGACACATTTGTTGGCAGAACAGCGGAGTTGAGATTGTGAGCTGCACTCATGGAAAACTCTGCCAAAGCCAAACAAAGTTCTGTGCTGCAGTTTGATGCCAACAACGCTGCAAAGTTGGGGAATGTCACGCATCGAAGAAGTTGGGACTCTTCAGAAAATCTAAGAACCTACTCTTGCTATAATTTTCCTTGGCACCAGCTCTTCATCGGACAGAGAAATGTCTCATGGACTACAATTAAAGAAATCATGTCCTCGTAGATTACATGTTCATGCAACCATCAGAAATGTGAAATACTCCCGTTTTTTTCGTTATGGTGAAATAAATTAGCAAAAAAATAAATAAAAAATGCACAAATAAAAATAAAAACCTAACATGAAAGCCTTACCTTTTTCCAATCTTTAACAGTCAAAAAGTGAAATTTCTGAAATATGAGATTTGACTTGATTCTAAAACTTGACCTTTTCTGCTCAGTGGCAACACTGCCAGAATGGGCTGCTGCTTAAATTAGAGATCAAGATGAAGATAATCTAGAAAGACATGCACTCTACACAGAACCTTATATTCTCCAAAATCTCTGTAAAAGATAAAAAGTTCAAACATTATAAAGAAAATTTGATTCGCTGCTGGGTCAAAAATATACATACAGCAACATTAGTATTTGGTTACATGTCCCTTGGCCATTTTCACGGCAACTAGGCGCTTTTGGTAGCCATCCACAAGGTCCTGGTAAGCTTCAGGTCGAATGTTTGACCACTCTTCTTGACAGAATTGGTGCAGTTCAGCTAAATGTGATGGTTTTCTTGCATGAACCTGTTTCTTTAGCACTGTCCACATGTTCTCAATGGGGTTTAAGTCAGGACTTTGGGAAGGCCATTCTAAAACCTTAATTCTAGCCTGGTTTAGCCATTCCTTTACCACTTTTGATGTGTGTTTTGGGTCATTGTCTTGTTGGAACACCCAACTGCGCCCAAGACCCAACCTTCGGGCTGATGGTTTTAAGTTTTCCTGCAGAATTTGGAGGTAATCCTCCTTCTTCATTATCCCATTTACTTTCTGCAAAGAACCAGTTCCACTGGCAGCAAAACATCCCCAGAGCATAATACTACCACCACCATGCTTGACAGTAGGCATGGTGTTCCTGGGATTAAGGCCTCACCTTTTCTCCTCCAACATATTGCTGGGTGTTGTGGCCAAACAGCTCAATTTTTGTTTCGTCTGACCAGAGAACTTTCCTCCAGAAGGTTTTATCTTTGTCCATGTGATCAGCAGCAAACTTCAGCCGAGTCATAAGGTGCCTTTTCTGGAGCAAGGGCTTCTTTCTTGCACGGCAGCCTCTCAGTACATGCCGATGTAAAACACGCTTGACTGTGGAGACTGACACCTGTGTTCCATCAGCTTCCAAATCCTTGCAGACCTGCTTCTTGGTGATTCTTGGTTGACTCTTGACCATCCTGACCAATCTCCTCTCGGCAGCATGTGATAGCTTGCGTTTTCTTCCTGATCGTGGCAGTGACACAACTGTTCCATGCACTTTATACTTGCGTATAATTGTCTGCACAGTTGCTCTTGGACCTGTAGCTGCTTTGAAATGGCTCCAAGTGACTTCCCTGACTTGTTCAAGTCAATAATTCGCTTTTTCAGATCCACACTGAGTTCCTTTGACTTTCCCATTGTAGCTTTTGTAGCTGAGTCTAATCACTGGGTCAAATGAGCCCTATTTAAATGGGGCTCATGAGAAGTCAACAGCTGTAGTCAATCAGAATCACTTAGAAGAAGTGAAGAGGCCATGACATGAAGCTAATTTGATTGACACAACTCGCTACATCACCAAAGTTGACAAATTTTGTTTGCTGTATGTATATTTTTGACCCAGCAGATTTGGTGACATTTTCAGCAGACCCATAATAAATTTATGAAAGAACCAAACTTTATGACTGTTTTTTGTGACAAACATGTATGTGTTCCGATCACTCTATCACAGAAAAATAAGAGTTGTAGAACTTATTGAAGACTCAAGACAGCCATAACATTATGATTTTTTTACAAGTGTATGTACACTTTTGACCACAACTGTATATGACGGTGGTAAATGGCTTGTACTTGTATCGCGCTTTAGTCCAACGACCCCAAGGACACAAAAACTGAGACGGTTAGAACCGTCAACCTGTCAATTACAGGACTGACTCCCTAACTCTTGTGCCACCGTCGCCCTGGTAATGCCATTAGCCCACTTATTGTCATTTTATGCAAACGCTACTCACATCATAGAAGCCAGAGACCAATCAGGAGTATTACATTAAAAACAATGATTTGATATTAATAAGTTTGTTTTTATTGGCATCAGTGGATCAATTCAAACAGAAGCAGACATGAGGATGAGCTGAATGCACCAAAAACAAACTTCATGGGCTTGCATAAGACTTTGGCTGCAAAACAACAAACGGAACAAAAACAACTGTAACAAAAATCCCTTAAAAAGATCACAGAGCTTCAGTCCACTTACGCTCCTTAAATACCGTATAATGTATTTGTATGTAACAATGTGCTTGAAGCATACAGAGCATCTCCTGCAGCAAACTGAAAACAACACCAGTGCAGGTTTCAGTCATGGTATGTTCAGGAGCTTCAATTCATAGTCAAATGAAACATTAAACACACGACATGTTACAGTACCCTAAAAAAGAAATAGTGCTACAGCGACAAAAATCACAAACATTGCTAAAAACACAAAAGTATGAACATAAAAATAAATAAATAAATGAAAACTTGTAAAAAGATCTGATGCTCAACTTGAGCATCATTTGCTGCGGAGGCAAACTAAGGAGCCCAGCAAGTATTTGGGGGTTCTCTGCGAGCGCTCCAATCATTGTTCTCTAATACTGGGAAATATACTCAAGTAGTTTGTTACATTGTGCAATAAATGGACTCTGTCCATGTGAGGTTCCACTAAGATTTCAAACCTGGAAATATGTATCCTGAAAACTGTTTTATTTTGGATGAAACTGAAATATATCGTCAGATTAGAGTTCCCTGAACACATTTCACTGGAATGTCGATTTTCTAATGATAATAGTTCATCTCGTAATAAATAAGTAATGAGCATGGGGGGCTCTGACAACAAGCTATAAGGGTTTGGTCCTTCAAACTGAGTTTGATGCTGATGGCTTACTTTTAATGCTGAATTCAATTAGTGTAAACACGTCCACACACAGAAACCCTCCCTGAGACCTGCCAGGCTCCCAAGCACAAATAAATAACACGATTTCAACGAAACAATGCAGTCAGAAAACAAAGACATTTTCTTATCTTTTTGCAGCATGATCATTCAGCGAGGTACAATTAAACCTTATTTTTGAAAAGCAAATGATTCACTTCAGATGGGGAAAATAAAGCAAAGAAATGCGATAGGCTTGAGGAAAAACAAGCATGTTTGCCATTTTGTAGTTTTTCTCTTTCATTTCATCCCTGGCATCTTCCGTTCGGTACATGGAAACACATCTTTCCGTATCCAAGTCCCAAACCCATACGTTAGCAGTTCATTTGTGTTTTTTCGCAATTTGTGCCATAGCTTAAATAAATCATTAATAAATCCTTAAATCTGATGATAATTTGACTACCGGTATATCTAATTGTTAGAAAACAGCTTCCACCTATTTTGGTTGCGATCCCCAACTAAGACCTACTGACTTAAAATGAGACAGATTATGATCCCTGATGAAACCAAAGCAACTAGGTGACTTCTACTGCTTGTAGATATTTTTTCAGTGGGACTCATTTAACTACATTCTTCTTCCAGTAGCCTGTAGATAATTACTTATCATTGGTTGTCAAAGTGGAGATAAATGGAGACTTGTTCAGAACAAAGCAAGTCGGGTAGGAAGCGACAAAAACGTTGACGGCACAAAACGACAAAATACGCAGCAGCTCCTGGGAAAAACAAAACAACAAAACAGTGATTTTCACATCTGTGAGTTTCAAAGCCGACATGTTTTATGGCTCAAATAAAGTGAGGTTCAATAAGGACAGGCAGATCAGAATGGCAAAGCGCTAACGTTTCCGTTTATTGGAAAGAAAGAAAAACGGGGAGGCGGTGCCACCAGCAGCTAGCTTTCTCTTGGTACAGGAAATTCTCCTGTTTCAGCTCCAAAGCAGCAACAGCGGTCTACGAATTCCTTTTTACAGCTTTTGTGGATTGTTTTTTTTAGAATTTTTCCCCCCCGCAATAAAACCCATATGTTGATCCTCCCTTGCCGGCTGGAGCTTTGTTGTAATTTGCATTTAAAATGATAAGTCTGAAAATTACCTTCTTTCCCCCCGTTGTCAAGGATTTCCCAAACTACCCAAAAAGTGGTGGATGTGTGTGTGTGTGTGTGTGTGTGTGCAGGTGGGTGGAGGGACGGGGGGTTATAAAGGCCATCTAGGTTGCATAGAGACACTAAAAGCTAAAGCTGCTATCACGTCTGATAGATTATGCATGAGTAAAGCACAACAGGAAGTAGAATCACAGGAGAGGCAGAAGGGAGGTGAAGGCAGCAATGAGAGAAGGAGTCCTGGTAAGTTATTGCCCGCTTTATCTTCCAGTCAGGACAATGTGCCCAGTCAGTAACTTTTAGATCAAAGTCCAATTGCATTTTCACATTTACACGGAGGAAAGCGAGTTGAACAAAGATCTTTTATTAAAAATCTACGCAACGGATCACTTTCATGAAAAGTTGGTTGAAGCAAAAGGATAGAGGGGCCTGTGTTCTTCAAGCAGTTTCTAGTGGGTTATTGTCACCTGAAAAATCAGAACTATAGATTTGATTTGTGGGTGATTATGACAATTAATGATAATTACTTTTAATTATTACTTTGATTTATTAAGATCAAGTGACAAAGTTAGAGATAAGAAGCTATTGAAAAGCAAACAGCGCTTTCTATAACACGCCGATACACATCTGCTCTATATTCAGGCAGTGAGAGAGAGCAAGACTTTCAGCAGATAACAGGAAGGCCGGATGTATTCCCGCAAAGTTTCTACTTTTCTCATGGAATGTGGAGGGAAAAATGCTGGAAAGCTTTTGGAAATGTCAGAGTAAAGGTAAGGATCTACATTTACTATGATACACATCCAGACAATACTGCTTTATTTTAACTAGCTGAGCTAACCACGCTAATTGAATTCTATAAAAAAAATGTTTGAATGGCAGGTAAAAGGTTGACAAAAACCAGAGGTCAGAAATCAGCCCCAAATTCTTATTAGTTAATATCTAAATACGGTGAAATGTCATATTAGAAACAAGTCGTGTCAATGGAAGTACTCTCCATCATCTGCAATGATGTCAAATTTAGACGGTATCCTAAAGGATTTTTTTTCTTTCTAGAAATGTTCAAGTCTTCAACTCTCATTCTTGTCCAAATGCATATATCCAAATAGTTTTCTGCAATTTTAGAACATTCTGGACATTTGCGCACTAAACACTTGGGATTTCTTAATTAGCCATGTGCTAAAGGCTACTTCACAGATTTTTTTTTTTTTGGCAGACTGAGCAACTTAAATTAGCTTAATTATAAAACGTTGCTTTTTAAACACAGTTCAGGATCTGTTTGATTAAATCTGTTATTACAAATTCATAAAAGGCAGCTCCAATGACTGGTGTGGTTTCTAAACCGGATAGTTGGAGAACCACTGGACCAGTTTTAAACCTTGATCAAAGCGTAGGTATTTACGCGTATTTCAATTTACATTTCTGAAAGAGTTTCCATTTATCTGTGCACTCCTATTAGTACCTCAAACACTTATCAACCCAGCTTGTGATATGGCAAACCAAAGATCAATTTCATTTAACCAGAAATCAATGTAAAAATTCTTGATCTTTCCACTCTAGTAAAACCGATTAAATCGATCTACATACTTTTTCAGGACGGCGTATGACCCGTTTAATGCAGAGTAAGAAGAGGAGGAAGATTACAACCAAGCAACCTTCTTTATTCCTCAGAGCACCAGAATATTGCTTCAAGACAAACACACAAACATAACTCACGCAGTTATTTGATTTCAAATGTCTTATTCTCTGCATACTTTAGATGCTACGGTGTGCAAGAATATTCTGGGTAGCACTTTAGAGCTGATACATTAAGATTTTTTTTTAATCCACAATAGAATAATACATTTTTCTCCATTATTTAGCAATTTAGTATGAAATAGGAGCAAAAAGCAACAATAGCCTCCTTGTGTCAGCAGAAGAAAAGCAGCAGATTTTGTGCTTAATTCCAACTTCCTGTATGTGGACAAAAAAAGAAAGAAAAACAAGAAATCATCTCTAAGAGATTCCAACAAGCAGCCACGTTTGTGCGGTTCATCTTTCTAGTGTTATCAGCTGTGATTTGCTGTGTTTAACCTGGAGTCGGAGGTAAGTGAAAGTGGGAGAGGTTGCATTAAAGGAGAAGACTTGACTAAGAAATGACGAGTGCTTGGGCCTGTAAAGCCTTACGCAGCAGCTGATTCTTTTCTCCTTCGCTAGAGTGTAACAAAGGAGGCTCAGCTCGGGCGCGAGTTCGGCAGCTACATCTGCCTGGTGGCCAAAGCTGCGGCGAGCTCCAACCTGCAGATACATAAATGAGAAGCACAGGCACTTTGTCCTGGTTGGCGGCGGCCCGTTTTCCTCCTGGACCTCAGGTGTCTTGGTAAGGGAGATGAAAGCAGCCGGGGCTGTCGTCGTCGGGGGACCAGAAGGACGCCGGCTTCTTGTGGTGGAGCTCTCTGCGCACGCAGCGGGGACACGGCTGAGCTTTCTGCCGACACTCCGCGTGGAAAACAGCGCCGCAGCCGTCACACCTGCCAGCCAGCAAATACTGAAGTTAGAAGTCAAACATCCCGACGCACCAGCCAACTTACTTCCTCTTAATTTCTTGGAAGTAATAGCATATAGTTTGACGACCAAATGCAAACTGTGGCCATAAAAATGGGCTCCCTACCCCTGGAGGACGTTCAGTCAGTAGTTTTACTTTGTAAAAAAACAAATCACACGAAAATAATCTGACTAAAAAAACATCTGAACCATGTGACTTGTAAAATGGTAAATGGCTTGTACTTGTATAGCGCTTTAACCAGTCTTGACGACCTCCAAAGGCGCTTCACTCTACAGTTTTTAGACATTCACCCATTTACACCCTGACGGTGGTGAGCTATGTTAGTAGCCACAGCTGCCCTGGGGCAGACTGACAGAGGTGAGGCTGCCATACATCGGCTCCAACGACCGAGACAGTCAGAGCAGGCGATCAAACCGGCAACTCACCAATTGCAAGGCAACTCTCTTACCTCTGTGCCACCTAAAGTAAAAGTACTTTAATGAAATAAACAGAGTTATTGAAATTAACACCAGATGAGGTTTTTAGATCAAGAAAAAAAAAGTTAATCTCGAACCTCCCACAACAATCCACACAAGTAGTACTTTCTCCCACTTTCTCCAGTTTTAGTGAAATGTTTGCTGCCACCAACGCACTTCACTATATAGGATGTTTGAGCTGAAGAGTTTTGCATGCAGGCCAAAAGGTTTAATCAATTGTTTTCAGGGTAAACCTGAGGATTCAGGGGTTTAATAAACCCTTTTATGCCATTTCTGCCTTTAGTGTTAGAATGTCAAAACCAGCCAACAAAACAGCCTCTGAGTTACAGAGGATGATACTGAGTCACAGTATAAGTTTTGTCTGAAACCAGATCATCTTTGTTGGATACAACGATAACATTGTTATCTGATGGGAGGTACATCAGATAACAATGTCAAAACTACATATGAACTACAAATATGGCTTCCAATTTAAAAAACGACTGAAGGAGAAATGTGCGCATGGAGTTGCTGCTGGGTTCTCCGCCGTCTGAGTCTCCAGGGGCTGCAGACCCGGCTGGTATCAGTTCACACTTTAACACTCAGCCCAACAGCTGGGAGGTGCCTGTGAGTGTGTGGGTTCCACGCCACGGCTCAGCGTCTTTCAGGAATCGCTCCTGTTACCCTCTTATCTCGCTGCTGTCTGTCTCCCTGACTCTCGGTGAAGAAGACGAGGCTCTGGACTGTGTCGAGGAAAATCCCCTGTCCCTGTGACTCAGCTGGTGTTACAGAAAAAGAGCAGGGCAAAAAGCTCCACGTTATCACCTCGACTCAATACTGCAAGTCACCCGGTCGCTTAACTCGTCGGAAACGTCCCGTTTCTTCATTACAGTGGAGCAGGAGGTCTACGGCGATAAACAATCAGCGATCTCGGCTCCCTTATTTTAGCTCCCAGTAATGGTGCACGCTAAATGAAACTGTTTATGTGGGATCTATCAGAACTGCCTGTATCTCCTCTAAATCAAGTCTTATCAGATTAAAGAAAGCTTGAATCGGGTCTTTAACCGACTCCTCCCGGTGAGGTGAGGTTATTAGAGCGAGCGTGCGGACGTGTACCTCCGGGTGACGTTCTCCTGAAAGGGGTAGATGACCTGTCCGTTTTGGCACAGCTCGCAGATGAAGCCCTTCTCTCGACACAGGCTGCAGCTGAAGACGTGCGAGCTGGCAAACTTGATCACCTTGGAGAGAAAGGGCGCCAGCTTCCCGTCAATCACCTGGAGGAGGAAGGAGGGAGAACAGAAGAGATGGGTAAAGACGAGGCTGAGGCGGATCTGCGGTGCTGATAAAAATGTTTAAAGTCACCATGTGGGGCCTCCTGATCATACATCAACTCAGTATATCATCATGACAACAGCTCTGGGCTTGACATCAACAAGCTAGGTTTGAGAACACCCTTTGAAGAACAACAGCAGAGAGAACAATGCAGTGATGCGGTGCTTTCTTCATAAAATCTATGATTGCTCTTGTACAACGAGGCAGACAAAACATTCAGATAAGAAGCCGGTGAAAAGATCTGGAAAAGATTTTTAAAAAAAAGATTTGCAGTGCCTATAGATCATACTCTACATGACCCACCAGAGAGCAGGTTTGGATTTTAAAAAAAGGTTTTGCGCTGAAAACTAGAACCAGTCAATTATCCGCTCCACCAGCATATTTAGAGGCAGCGCATCATCACCAGTCATCGACCTACAAGTTGCGCCAAAACCCACAAATTAATCTGACCAAAACAAAAATTATGCTATTTGGGAAGTACAGATCAAATATAGAAATGAAAATACATTTATATAGGGTAAACATTGAAAGAGTATATGATTACAAATTTCTTGGGATCATTATTGATGATAAAATAAACTTGAAACCTCAAATTAGATATGTAATGAGGTCAAAAAGTCTGTTTATATTGAATAAAGCCAAACATGCCCTGAAGGAAACAGCTCTCCACAGTCTTTACTGTTTCCTAGCTTTACCTCATATGAGTTACAGCACAGAATTATGGGCTAATAACTACATAAATACACTAAAATATTGAATAATATTGCAAAAACGAGCCATAAGGATAACCAGTAAGGTTGGTTATTTGGATCACACAAACACACCATTCAAAAAAATCTTAATTGTAAAAAACTTGCTGATATAGTGGAATTACAAACAGGTGTTGTTATGTTCAAAGCAAAAAAACATTGTAACCAGAAAATATTAAAAGTTTTTTTTTTTTTAAATAAAGGACTTTATAACTTAAGGAACAAATGGGAATATAAAACACTTAAATACAGAACCACAAAAAGGAGCTTCTGTGCATCAACACGTGAGGCGAAGCTATGGAACCGGTTTAAGCGGGGAGATAAAGCAATGTCCAAACATAAAACAGTTTAACATGTTATTTAAGATGATGGTCATGACTGCATATGAATATAAGAAATAATTACTGAGGTCTTACTAATATTATGGTCATTGCTATACCCTTTGAAGTCTTGGTTATTTTGTGTTACGGCACATTGACACAAATAAATAAATAGTGTTGATTCTTGTTTATAAAGGCATGTAAATAGGAAAGAATTTCATTATTTATAGCAATAGAAACTAGTTGTTAGGAAAGAATGTTAAAACCAACAGTGTTAGGAATTGATTGAATTATGTTGCTTCTGGAAAAGGGGGGAGGGTTTAATAATAACTTTATATCCATTTCTTTTCTTCTCGTCTTTATTTATAAATGTTTTCTTTTACTATACTACATTCAATAACCTCAAACCAAACCAAATAGTAACTTAAAACAAACTGTACACAAAGACAGAAAAGCAGCAGAAGAATAGTGCTTAAACGAGCGGGACCAAAACAAATCGAAGACATTTAATGCAAGTCGAACTAGTTTCCTATTGGAGACACTAACTGATAAAATCAGGCTTATTCATAATACTGAAATAAAGCTGTGGGGAAAGTATACAGAGAACCAAGTAAACAACAAGAAACTGTTGTTGGGTTGGATGAAGGAGAAAAAACACGAGGAAAGGAAGCAGAAGGACAAATAAGGGAGAGACCGTCTTATTTGTGGGACCGTCTTTTAACAGCAACGCTCGGTGAGCTCCTGGGTGGGGTGGGAGTTTGGCTGAGCCTGAGTAGGGAGCAGAAAAACTCATCATGTTTCCAAAGCTTCATCCCGTCGGGTGAGTGAGGCAGATAGACCCGTGAGCATAATGAGACCTGCATATGTCCAAAAGAGATGGAGAAAGTAGCAGAAAAACAGAGGAGAAACTAGGAGAGTGGCAGAGGTATAATAAACAAGAGATCTTGAGAGAGAAGCGAGAGCCTGTATTCAGATACAAGTGGTTCCACCTGGCAGAGCTCTGGACCTCCCAATTATAACCTCCTTCATGCTGTTTTTCAGAGGACAAGAGGAGGACTTGAGGCAGGGAGTGGAGGAAGAAACCACACACGCACGCAGATGAAACACAAAACATGGAGACGTGCTCATCCCGCTCGCTCTGCGTCAGAGAAAACTGCAGGGAGACTGACCGGTGTCGCGCTTATAGGTCCTCCCTGATCATTTCTGAAATATAAACGAAGCACTTTTTCAGATTTCATACTTCTGTTTTTCCAAGCCATTCAAAGTGCCTTGGAGCTATAAATGAGTTATAGACGAGCTATACATGAGCTATAAATCATGACTCCTGGAGGACATACAGCTCAATCAGACTTATGTGCATTCAGGAAATGAATCAGAACTGAATGAAGTTCTGACAGATACTGAGGGAGGCAGAGAGACACATGTGTCCCCCCTCCACCCACAGCAAACCAAACCAAAGTAAAGCAGGCCTGGCTCAGTCCGGTCCAGCCCAGTCCCACATGACGAATGGCTCCGCTGATGGAGGCTGACAGGCTCAGTAATTAAGGCCCCCTATAATTGGACTGGGCAGAGTCAAGCGAAAGGCAGCAGCGCTCTGGTGGCTGGCTGGCTCTCTGAGGAGAGGAGGAGGAAGGCGCGCAGAGGTGGCCGGCCTGATGGAGTGTGATGGAAGCAAATACGCGAAAGAGGGGAAAAAGGTGCTCCGCGGAAAACAAGTAAATCAAACCCCGGCCTTCTTTCATGGGGATAAAGCCGGGATGTAAGTCTTTTCCAGCTTGTTTTTTATCGGAACTAGTTCGCCGAGTTCAAAATTGGTTTCCGTTTTCCCTAAACGCCCGTACGTCTGCCGTTACTGCTGCTGTAAACAATCCCTGACCGTTTTATTAGCCACTGGCCAGCGTGATCACGCCGGGATAATAATTCAGGCTATGAAATTTAATATGAACATGTCAAAAAATGTAGCCCCCCCCCAGAGCCGACAGTAAACCTGGCAGCGCTCGAGTTGCTACTCAGAGTCAAGCAGACGGTGGATTCTCAGATTTGGGTCCTCAGCAGGCTCCCAAGTCCAGAATAACCAGCAGATACAGATTTTAGCTGAATCTTAGCAATAATAATAATAATAATAGCAATAGCAATAATATAAGAAGATCATTCACTTCACTGTGTGGTACCAGGGTCTTTAATACCATCCAGCCGGGACCTCTGAGGGAGAAGCTGCAACAGCGGAAAATGACCAACCTGGGAAAACCAAGGAGGAGGTGGATTTCCATGGGCCCAGACCCAAACACTGACACCGATGCACATCCAGAGAACTGACATTGACATAATGGACTCTTATAAGTACCTGGGTGTTCACCTGAACAATAAACCGGGCCGGAGTCACAGCACTGATGCTCTTTAGAGGAAGGATCAGACTTTACCTGCTGAGGAAACTGCTGCTACTACTACTTTATTTAGAAAGCACTTTAAAACAACAGCAGCTGCGACAAAGTGCTGTACAGACAATAAACATTTAAAATGAAAAAAAAGAAAAAAGATTAGGATTAGATTAAGGAATAAGAGCAAAAATCTCAACCTGTGTCAAAAGCCAAGGAATGAAAATGTGTCTTAAGTCGAGTTTTAAAAGCGGACAATAAAGGGACACTTCTATGTACTGAATGGCAAAGCGTTCCATTAATTAGGAGCAGCAACACTAAAAGCTCTGTCTCCTCTGAGCTTAAGTTTAGATCTCAGTACCTCCAGGAGCAGCTGGTCAGCTGATCTGAGGCAAGGAGCAGGAGAATATGGGTGAAGCAGCTCAGAGAGGTAAGATGGGGCAAGACCATGTAAACTTTTGAAAGCAAATAAGAGAATTGTGGAATGAACTCTAAAATGCACAGGGAGCCAGTGGAGGGAAGCCAGGATGCTCTCTTGAGCCAGTGCAGGAGGTGGGAGACAGAAGGACACTGGCAAAGTAATATAACTTCTGGACAGTGTCTTCTACCCCTAAGCTGTTGCAGAGGTGGAGCGCTCCTTCTGTAAAGACTTTGACATCCAAGGTGAACTAAGGAGCGTTATCGCAGATCCTTCCTCCCAGCTTGTGTTAAGACTTTATAACCATCACTGCTCCCAACAAACTCCATTTATTTACATTCCTGCTGTCATTTGCACAGTTTAGGATTTTTTGGTAGATATTTTGTTGTCGTTTTTATTAACAATTATATATGCACATTTTGTGCACTTTTGGGTCACTCTGCTAAATTGTACTTTTAATTTAATTTTGTTTCACTATAGTTTGCTGTTTTTAAGTGTACAGTATTTTTTAAGTGTACAGTATTTTTTCTTTTGCTGTGGACTTTTTCCCCTGACTTGCTTCTAATTCCCCCTGTGTGGGCCAATAAAGGATTATTCTATACTAAACTTTGATTCATTCAGAAACGTAAAACAGAATAGCTGCACTGCACTTCCTTTGTCCTTCCTGTTATTTCCTGAAAGTCTTGCTCTCGCCGCACAACTTATAAAGCATAATGCATGATTTTTAAAGAATAAATCAGACACTTCTTGATATTTGTTGAAGGTTGGTCCTGAGAGAGCTAAATGAACAGTCTATTAGCGCATCTCATAAACAATCAGATTCAAGCTTAAGACCAAAGATTTAGTCAGCAATGGCAGATAATCGCAAGGTGTAAACCTGGCTATACTTGTCCAAGGGAATAAATAGTAAAGTCAAATAAATCTTTAATTGCGATTAGCCTGTAGTTTAGACAGTGATGTCTTATTCTTAGAGTTTTCAAGCTATATAGAGATCTGGGATGCGTGGCTTGACAGTATGCTTCAGCCTCTAATGTCCTCTCTGGACTACTCAAAGTAACTTGTTGATGTCTCATTTTGCACTGACCACTGTTTGTGAGAGTCTGACTGTATTTTTCTACAGGATAAGCGTAGCAGGAAATATTTGCCTCGTGAAGTGTCTGAAGTGAAGAACAGCAGCGACAAGTAGAGTCATGTTCAGTTTAAATAGCATGTAATGTAAATATTTCATTACGCACTCTCTTATGGGCTAAACTAAACATGCAGCAGAGAGCCGGTTCCTGTAGTTACTGCAGGGACTGCTTTAATATAAGTCCTTATTGAGTTAAGTTAAGAAGGATGATTCTCAGCCATACAGGTCATGTCATGGCCTCAGAGAGCTGAGGACAAACAGATTAGCTGATCATTTGTCCATTCTCTTCTTATACCTTTAAAGTTTTGCTCCTTTTGTCCCTAACCTTTTGTTAGGTGTAAACTGGAGTTTTCTTACACCACTTATTTCAAACAGTTCAAGTTCAGAGTTATTTTGGTTTGACCAGAGATCATAATCTGTTTGATTTCATGAGTCAGCTGGCAGAGACGTGGAAATTATTCAAAATAAATGGAAACATCAAAGATTTGATTATTTTTATAACTATCTTGAGATTTTATGGACGGCCAGCAATCCTACCTTTTAGCACACCTGGATGAGGCTTGTGAAGAAGGCTTTCATCATGACAGAAATGACCTGAGATGATGTTAAATCCTGCAGAGGCTATTCCTTGGTTTATTTAGTCCAAGTTCAATGTTTATGACGCTGAAGCTGAAGTATATAACAGTTCTCTCCAAAACCTTGAATTAGGCCCCTGCCTCCAGCCAGTGGTGCATCTTACTTGTTTTGAAACGCCTTCTCCTCAGAAACAGGAAAATTAGATTTGAAAAATGTAGAAACGTAGTTTCCTTAGAAGCTTTTGATGCTGAATTTTGAATTCAATTGCATTTCAATTAAATTCAATTGTATTTATACAGTGCCAATTCATGAAACATGTCATCCCAAGGCACTTTCCAAAGTCAAATTCAATCAGATTATACAGATTGGTCAAAAATTGTCCTATCTAAGGAAACCCAGCAGATTGCATCAAGTCTTGACAAGCAGCATTTACTCCTGGAGAAGTGCAGAGTCACAGGGAGAGTCGTCTGCATTGTACATGGCTTTGCTGCAATCCCTAATACTGAGCAAGCATGAAGCGACAGTGGAAAGGAAAACTCCCCATTAGCGGGAAGAAAAAACCTCCAGCAGAACCAGGCTCAGTATGAACGGTCATCTGCCTCGACCGACTGGGGGTTACAGAAGACAGAGAAGAGACACAACAAGAGAGACAAAAAGCACAGAAGCACACATTGATCCAGTAATCTGTTTTACATTAGATGGTAATAGCGGGTGATCTGTCTTCCCTGGATGATACAGCTAACTGAACGTCAGACCAGGTGTACCTACTATGAAGAAAGAAAGAGAGAGAACAGAAAGTTAAAAACTGAAATGACAACAAGCAATGCAAATTGGAGGAGAACTCAGCAGAGTGAGAAATATAGGCCCTGATGTCCTCCAGCAGCCTAAGCCTATAGCCGCATAACTATAGAGATAGCTCAGGGTAACATAAGCCACTCTAGCTAGAATCAGAGTCAGAAGAAAGCCAGAGAGTGATAGACTTGCACAGGCTAAGAGACACACAGAACTAAAAAGAGAGGACAAAAGAAATCAAAGTCAAAACCAAACCCGTTGTTTAAGATTTGGTTGAGTAACTGTTTGTGTTTTTTGAAGTTCCAGCAATCTTTGTTTTGTTTTACATCTGTGCAGCTGCGGTAGAGGCCAGTGCATCCAACGACTTTACTGTAAGGTATTGTTTACCGTTTGGCTCCAAGTGAGGAACCCATCGAGACATTCAGAGGCCAGTACCAGGAGAGGAACTGCTAGCCAGCCTGAGGGGGACCCTCCCAGCTGAGCAACAACGGCGTGTTGTAAGAGAGGGAAGTTTGGAAACTGCCCCAACGGATGCAGATGGATTCTTCTGCTCGCCAAGACTTGTCTATAGATTTAGGACAGGTGTTTAGGACTTCAAATGATGTGGATTATTTACGTTTAAGAAAAAGACACTGAAATAATTTTGGATAAAAGTAGATCTTAAATCAGGCTATGATAAAACAAACATTCATTCTCAGTTCCTTTCCTGATTTAAATTTAAGTAGTGATTCTGTAAGTGTTTGGGTCCAATATAATCAATTTTATTCAAGGATCTGTCGTTGACTCTAAAACTAAACATTGTAGAACATAAAAAATATATATAATATTCTTTGTAATATGCAATAGGATGGATTACTGCATAATTTTTTTTTAGCTTCAGACTGATTATTGACTGTGACTGAGAAGAAATATATTTTAATAATGTGACTGATGCACATCTTAATTATATAAATATAATTAAGTGGAATAAATTAAAAACAATTCCTACAATCATCATAATTCATGAAAATTCTTTACTACATTAAAAAAATAAACTGGTGCTTCGGTTTATCTACAGAACGCTTAGCTTATGGGTTCAAATTGGAAGGCGTAAGGGACAAAAAGGCAACATGTGGGTATGAAATAGGGTTAGAATTGGCACAAAGGGGAACTGACCCAGAGCTGCATCCGCTTATTAAAAACGTTTCACCTCAAATAAGAAAGTCTGATCCTAAGAAAAAGCATGTTTAATTAATGTAAATAGAACTTTGACCTTTTGTGTTTAGTTCATGTGCTTAGAACTAATTTACTCAAAGGGCAGTACAACAAAAGCCCATAACCTGCTAAAATCAATGTTTAGACAGAAAGCAACACATTAATTGAAGTCACCTGATTTCACGTGTAGAAGCTCTGTACCTGAATTCACATCTTTTACCCATTTACCCTTCTAAAAAAAAACAACACAATAACTCTAATAACAAACACCCACTTTTCAGCTCTTCTCTTTCCATTCCTTCTCCTGCAGACTCCTCCCCCTCCAGTTCAAACTCTTTCTCTGCTGCACGCAGAGTCTTTGTGCTCCAAAACCTCCTAATCCCCCATTACTGCTGTTTAACAGCCGTTAGCGTGCCCTCCTCGCCGCCTCACACACACACCCTCGCACACACACACACACACACGCTGCATTTCCTTTGAGAAGCTGGACAGCCAGCTGGGATAACGAGGCTGGGAAGAACCGGGGTGAACTGTGTTTGGATAACACGCTCCCCTCCATTAAAGGGAAAATACACAAAACCTGATGGATGTTGTTTATGTGTAATGTCTATGTGTAATCTATGTCCCTCGTTTTAACCTGGGAGTTTCTAAAACCAGCCAAACTTCACTAAAAATACAAAGGTTTCACAACATGACAGCATGGTATACTATTTTTTAAAGCAATACATATATATATAAGTGCTGCTATTTAACAAATTCTTCCAAAGAAGACTCCTCTAAAACCATCTAAGGTAGTGTGTTATAGTATTTAAAAAATTATGTTTAGTTCCAAAGGAGCTCTCAGGACTCACTGTGAGACAGGTTGGCGGAAGTATGATGATCTGGGTTTGCCTCGCTTGAGATTGAAATGCTTTTTTTTTTTGTTGGAGAACTACATTATGAATGGTCCAAGATGCCAGCCAGTTTTAACACACGGTTTTAGGTGTCTGCTAAAAAGCTGGAGATGAGGAGAGGCCTCATGTTTCAGCATCACAGCGAGTCCAATTGATCTGAATTAACGACACCAGGCTTTACCCGACCAAAATGAAAAGCTTTGGAAAGGGCCAAGCCAGAGTCCAGAACTAAATCTCACCGGGGGTACCTGAAGAGGATTGTGTGTTCTGACAATTGGACAGATTTTGAGATCTCTGCAAGTCAGAGTGGATACTTTAAGATAGACTCCTACTTAGAAAGCCTGAATGCTGTTTTTGAAACATATGGTTTTCTAACTTTGAATCTATTCAACTGCTGCTGTAGCTATTTTTGACAAAGGTATAAACACATCACGCCTTGACTGGACAGCTTGCTGTGAAATGTGCCAAGGCAGAATTGGACTTTAGCCTGAGGCGGTGATGCTTGAGAACAGAACAACACTGATAAGGTCTAAGCCCGTTTAAGCCTTCAAAACAGGTGAAGGCCGACAAACATTTTAGGTGTGCGGGATATCGCCGAGCAGTGTGGCGATTTATGAATGACCTGAAGTAACCTACAGAGGTCCTCTCCTTAGGAAGGAACGTTTTTGTGAAACAGACCACAGATTCCTCACCCCCTCTCCAATAACTTATTTAACTGCTACCAGCTTACAAATTGTCCCACAGCACCCAGAGCAGAAGCCCTGGACTGCTGCAGCATTCAGCTTCGTGGTGCTGAAATATGTCCGTCCCTATTCAGGTATTTTTCACACTAATTTCTAAAAGGAGTTCCAAAACACAACATTGTTTTGTTGTGTGCTGTTACTTGACCATTAATGATGTTATACTTAGGCTTTTCTTGACATGACCGTAAAATGTCAGACACCTGATACTTACTTTTCCATCAATGTTTGTTCCTTAGAATATTACTTTGTGTTTTATATATTTATATATATATATATATATATATATATATATATATATATATTGTGGGGGGGGGGGGGACCCTCCACACCTAACGTTTACTTAAGAGGCCTCTGTGTGTCTGGTCAAGTGTGAGTGGAGAGGCATGCCAGGCATACAGGGAATGCCAGGGTGTCACTGTGGGAAGAGAGCTGCATGCATACACACAAACATTTTCATTCTGCCTTAGTCCTCGCACAAAACCACAGAAACCGCCCCTGAAGCCAGCTGAGGAATGGCGTAGAGTATCCTTAGACAAACACATATGGCTTCTAGAAAATGAACTGGCCCCTAATGGGGGGGGGGGGGGCTGTTTGTCAGGAGGAGGTGAAAAGACTAATGTGGTCCAAGCTTTAGCCGGAGAAGCTCAGCCTTCGCTGACCTCTGAGCTTGAACAAAAAAAGCCACGTTGATTAAGTGCGTCATTTTATTCAGGAGGAGAATCAAAAGAAACAAGCTTGTTAATATGGAAAACCAATTAAGAGGTAGAGTGCTCGAGAATCTCTGACAGAGAGAGGGAGGTGGGTGGGGGGGTAGAGGAGAGGGCAGACTATCAAAGACTCTTGTTGTTGGAATTAGTAGCAAATGTCTGCTTTGGGGGGTTTCTGAGTGAGTTGTTCGAGTTTTAGCAGGGAAGCACACATGTGTGGCGAGCGTGCGTGAGGCTGAGGGGATGTTGGGAAGAATGGAGGGATGTCACGCTTTGTTTTTCTGCCTGTTGATTCTGAATGTGACCAATTAGTGAAGCAGAGAGACACAGAGTGTGGGAGTGGAGGAGGAGGGGGTCCAATCTCTTTCACCGTGAGAGTCTGAGGCCGAGCTCTGAGTCAGAGCGGGATGAAAGAAGAGGAAAAAAAAAATGGGGGCAAGCTACAACATAATGAACAAAATGACAAACAAAAGGACTTTTCAGTCACTTCTGGTTGCTTTCCTCAGACCCCCAACTCAGTTTGACGGCTGGACGCTGAGCTACAGAGAGGCCGGGGCGTGTTTTCCTTTTCTTCATTTTTGCTACAAAAATGTGAGTCTTTCACGTGAAACTGAAAACAATGACATATTTCAAAATAAATTTGGGTTAATAAAAAAAAAAAAATAAGAATAAGAGACCCGTCAGCTGAGAAAAACCAGCATAAGACAACATATCCTGAGATGTTTAAAATGTGAAAGACAAGTTTTCAGAAACTTGGATATAAATTCTTTCAACAGCCCATTTCTAAATAAGGATTTGTTTTGTTGCTTTTTTTGACGGTTCTTTTCATTGTGGTCTTGTGCCACTGCATTAAAATTAACATTTGATTGCCTGTCCCATTCTCCTAGCACTGCATATTATCAAATAAATATCTAATTGCGATACTATTGCAGAAAATGTTGATGACATTACCAATTATATGTATTGTTTTAGACCATTTTCTTTGTTAATCAAACAATAACCTCACCTTTCTCCACGTACTTCAGTACCTCAGCTATTAAAAGCACAAGTCAGGTGTGGGCATTAAAGCTGCAGTAGGTAACTTGTCTGAACATATTTTTTTTTACATATTTGTTAAAAGTGTCACTATGTCCTGACAGTAAAATATCAAACAGATAATCTGTAAGAAAAAAATAAATAAAATAAATAGAAATACGACGCTCCCCGTCAGAAACGACCAACCAGAGCCAGGGGGAATGTCTGGTTGTGATTGGTTGTTAGCATTGTCAATCACGCTCCAGCAGATATGAGTTGCTCACACCCCTCCTTTGCACAGCGCTACCTTAATTCAAGCTCAACATTGCCGGAGGGCTGCAGCTGTGTGTAGAAACGGTGGAGAAACAAAACTGCCATTTTCTGAAGTGGCACCAGCTCAGAAAACAAAGACAGGTAAATATCTGCGCTGTGGGGGTGAAGCTGTGGAGGAAAGGCTGCAGCGCAGCAGAGAGCGCGGGGGGAGGGACCTGTGAGGTGTGCTTGTTGAAATTGTCAGGCTAAGTCCACATTTTTCTGAAATCTCTTTACTGCAGCTTTAAGAGACGCCAGTCTAAATGGCCTTATACGTTGAAAATATATATAGAATGAATGCATAACATCAGAAATATAGTATCACACTAAATAATGTGTTAATAACGCATTATGGACCTCTATGTTTATTTTTTGCTTTTGAAAAACCCATCAAATATAAAAATATTTAATATAATTAAATATGATCCATTGTTTGAAAGCTGGGTTTAAATAAACCAAGATAGAATGGTGAAATTATAACAAATAATGATCATTAACAAGTGATCCAAACAGAGAAGTTGGATAAAATGGATTTATGGAGGTGCCTCCAATTATCTCGATATTTTTAGGCTGAATGCGGATACATGATATATATCTCAATGTTTTTTCGTTTCATAAACTAATTGCAACAAGGCATCTCTGACTCAAAACCTTAGCCCAAATATCTCACAGGCTCATCTTTTAGCAAACAGCTGTAGATAAAAATGAGAAACAGCTGAAAAATAACCTACTGTTATACAGAAAATTATATCTATAACGTAACATAGACCATCACGATATAAATGACAGTTTCATCTTATATCTGTTTAAAAAAAATCTTGATATATTGCCAAGCAGTATGACAATTATCAATTAAAAACTGGATTGTTTTTCTGTTTCTGTAAACACATCCACATGATAAGGATTCAGGCAACGTCCTAGGGCTTCCCCATACATACAGATTTGGTTTTTCCTGCCAACGAAGACTAGGATGTTTTTGAACCCACTCTGAAACCCATTCTCAAATCATGCCGTTGTCTGAGAAACGAAACAAATCTTTTCAGTTTCAACCAGTTTTCGTGTGCGCAGGGCCCCAAATGTTGGGAAATTAAATGCCTATAGAGTCATCATTAGGAATTTCTTAAAATTGTTTACAGGCGTAGTAATCTCAGTCTATTTAAACCTCTGGTTTTGTAGAAAGTAATAAATAGACTAAAATGTTTTCTCTTTTAATATTCCGCCATGTAGCTAATAAAAACTATTTAGGTAATGATAACAGATCTTATATAAATAGGTTTAGTCTGATTTAGTCAGCGGAAAAAAAGTCTTTAAAAAAATGATCTGGTTTCATCTATATATGACTCCCATGTATGTTTGAGTGTGTATATGTGTACCTGCTGCAGGTCAGCCAGAGAGTACAGGTGAATGTGCTGTAGAAGGTATTCCCTGGGAAAAATCCTGTTGGAGAGACAAAAACATTTACTGCATCACTTTCCCCTGATCAGATTGTCTGTTTAACATGAAGTCATGGTAGGACGACGACGCACTGTAATCCTTGATCTCCCATCCAATAAACAGAAGACTGATCCAGTACAGTGACAAAGAAGCACAACCTGTTAGGTGGAATAAAAACGATACATGGCTTTAGATTATTTTAGCATGCATAAATCTGGACGGTATGGCATGAATTTGTGTTCAGCCTCCTTTACTCAGATACCAATTGGTGCAACCAATTCCCTTCAAAAGTCACCTACTTAGTATAGCATTAATCTGTGTTAAATTTGGTATAAATGTACAACCCTGTGAAGAACTCCGCAGTTTACGTAAGAGAACAAACAGCATCAAGAAGACCAAGAAACAGAGCAAACAGGTCAGGGTTAGGTTATCAACCACTATTTCAAACCCTGAACATCTCAGAGCAACGTTCAATCCATTATCTGAACATGAAAAGAGCGCGGCACAGCGAACCTCCCGAGGCATGACCGTCCACCTAAACTGACTAACCTGGCAAGTAGAGCATTAACCAGAGAAACAACCAAGAGGCTCTTGGTTGTTTGGGAGGAGCTCAGGTGGGAGAATCTGCTGACAGGAGCACGACAGATTCTACAATTCTGACCTTTATGAAAGAGTGGCAAGAAGAAAGCCATTGTTGAAATAATCTATTAAAAGTCCTGTTTGAAATTAGCATTAAGACATGTAGGGGATGCAGAAAATATGTGGAAGAAACTAACAAGGCTCTAAAAGTTTTGGTTCAAATACAAAATGCAAGGCAACACTGCTCATCATTCTCAGCTAGGCCTGGACGATTTTTCAGTAATCAACTGAACGTGTCATGTAATAGAAAAAAAAAAATCTATCAATAAAAATTTCAATAGAAGACCAGTTTTCCGTCCCTTTGCATTCCAGCCTATCATGTAGGTTAATATTACAGTCATTAAATCCTCCCAACCAATCAGAAACACAGACCCAGGAATGCCCCGCCCCCTTCTTCAAAGAGTTCAGAGAGAACTTTCTTTTTTTCTTTTTAAAAAAAACTTGCAATTTTGGTAAAACATTGGTTGAATAAAGGAATGAGTTTGAATTCAGTGTTTATGAGTTGTTGTTTTTTTTTTTTTTTAAATAGGTCATTAAGCAAGAGCATAAAATGGCCAGGGCTGCACTTAACATATATGTGTAGAATTTGTTGATAATTATCAATATTGATCAATATGATTTCTATTTTATTGATATGCTTTGGAGCTAAATACAAGGCAGGCTGCGAACCTGACCCGTTATCGTCAGCAAAAGACTTCAGACCGGGACGGGGGTGCACACTCAGAACATACACCCAGAGCTACGATGTAACGGTTCATATCGGAGCATATGGTTAGAATGGCCTAGTCAAAGGCCAAGCCTAAATTCAATTCGCCTCTGAACTGTATGTACCCAGAGAGTTTCTGTCCAATCTGAGCTATTTTACAAAAGATAAAGGCGCAACACTTTCTTTTTCGGTATTCAGAAATCCAGTAGAAGAGAGTTTTCAGATTTGTTTTTGTATAAAACTGAAAACCATGTATAGTTTTCCTTCTGCACCTAAAGTACAATTTGGGGTTGTTGTATCACATAAAATCTCAACAAAAGACACAGAAGTTTGTGGTGGTAACGTGACAAAATGTGCAACAGTTAAAAGGTTTATAAATAATGTTGCACTTTTCCACAGCAGAACTACTTTAAGGTCAGAATAAGGTAAGGGTTAGTAAATGGGTAGTTAGTGAGAAAGTCAACCGGTGATACATTTTCTTCATTGCTCACTGATGCCTCCTCTTAGACAACCCAGATAGACGGCACCGCGTTAAACCCCATCTAAAGCTGTGATGAGTGCCGCTAAGGTGCACGGACATGTGTGTACGCATGTGTGATCCAAACACACCATGGTGATGGACGCCATGATAATCTAATGTTTGGCAGGTAACCCACGGTTACCGTATCAGCATTTGTGACAACAAACACACAGACACAAAACCTGAGATTGTTTGTGTGTGTTGATCTTGATTAAAAACACTTGAGTGCTAACACATTACAAGATTAGATTAGAGAGGCCTGGCACAGATTTGTGGATGTAGACAAATGGCAACTACTTAAATATTTGTATTTGTAAAACCTAATAATCCTTAACTCCACATATGACAGCAATACCCTGAAGGACTTTTCCACTGCAGGAGACATGCCTTTTATTAAAACTGTTATCACTCTGGGATTATGATTGTTTACCAAAGGTAGGTCGGACCTCACTAAGTGTGTGAAATGTGTGTTAAATTGTACATGTGTAGGCATGTGTACGTGGGTGGCAAAACAAACTAAGAGACTTCAAACCAATGCAAACTAAACCAGGCTGTAAGACGCATGTTTGCTGTATAATTCAGACTTTATTCTTATTTTCTAAAATAAACAACTCAGGACCCAAACGTAACTTTTATGCAATAGACAGAAAGTAGATCATAATTGTGAAGTGGAGGGACAATGATACATGTCTCTTAAACGATTTGTCTAAACACAATCCGATACGTGTTTTGTGCTTTTCCATCTTTACTCTGAGAACCCGCAAGTAAATCCACTGCAAACTAGTGCATTAAGAAGTTTGCCTTGTCAATAAACAGAGTACACAACGCACGGTTAAGGGATGAAGACGTGCTTCTAAAGGAGGGCTACATGATAACTGAACAGTACACTGAACAATTTTCATGAACGGCACAACTAAAAACCAATCAGGACATGACCGCCAGCTAGAGTCGTAGGTTAGTTGACGGGACGCATTATTTAGAGAAGCAGCCAAGACACCAATGGCAACGTTGTTTTAATGGCAGTCTTATTATTTTTGAAGCGCAGTGATTTCACTGTTTTTGTTGTTGTAAACCGGACCGCTCAAAAACTAAATTAAGATCCAGAGATTAAAACATGTCGTTCAGGATATTTTGATTGACTGCTGTTCCCCATAGGTCTATCCTAGCTCCTGATAAAAGCGTTTTTTTCCTTTGGTCCACCAGCAAACTGGTGCTGGGTCAGCCCGTGCTTTTCAGAGATAGGGTCAAAGTTTGTCACGGTGCAATTACAAACAACTGCTGCTTGGTCTAGCATCATAAGCACAGGGACTGGTTTGGTGGAAAAGGCTGAACTGCTGCACAGGTACTCAAATCCTCTTCCATTATACGCTACAGGCCTCATATAGGTATCTCTAGGTCTTTCCAGATCCCCTGATGTAGACTGATGAGACCAGGAAGGTTTTAGCGCCACAGACCACATCAATTCTGGAGTGTTTGGAAGTGTTCGGCCGCTGGCCGGCATCCACTAATGGGAGAGAAGTAAACACAGAGAGCCATGCTTCTCTGAGTAGCAACATGCGTTATTTAAGAGATGGCAGAATCTGCTAGTAGTTCATGGTCGCCCAAAAATATTTAAAACCTACTTTTGAGAATGTAACGGTATTGCTGCAGATGTTCAGATACAGCGGGGTACTTTTACGTTACTGCATACTCAACTAGTGAAATGTTGTAAAAACCTGTCTATGTGCTACTTAACAGAAATTTCTTCTGTTTTTTAACATCAGATCCCTGTATGCTTCTGATATTGTGATGAGAGTTATGATTAACCCACATATACCTCTTTTCTTTTTGCCCTCATAATCAAAATGCCCCCACCTCTCCCCGTGAACGTAAGAAACTTGGATACCAGTAAGTGTGGGCATCAAAGGTAGTCGCATCCAACCAGCCGAATACATTACTGGCAAACAACGCGAAAACATGGTCATTTAATAGCCTAACAAATTTTGCATCCAAGCAGTCCTTTGCAATTTCAATATTGTACACTTTAATATTGCAGCAGCAAATGTGATTCAATACACTCTGCGGATTGAGTGATATGGCAACATTTAAACAACATTTAAAGACTAACTCGGGTCTGTTCTGCACAAAATCTACAACATTACAAACGGTGGTGCTTAATGGATCACAAATAACCAACAAACACAACATAAGTGTTAATTAAATGCAGTTCTATCACCTTATAGTCTTTAAGAAATGCTGGGTCTGTTCTGATTATACGAGTACCCCAGATCGAGGCAAGACACATCCATCAGAGCACCGATGAGGCTTTCAGCGTGGGACCTCATTCAGATAAACAGTCATTCGCCTCCTCCAATCATCTCGCACAGGAATGTGTCAAGATAAAAGGCAGTATAAACAACTCTAGACCCACACACACACACAGATCTTCCGATGAGATGTAACAGGTTTGTATTGTTCCAAATATTTCAATCCAAGAGACACGGATCATGAACATCTAACCCTTATGTGGTGTTCGGGTCTGTGGGACCCGTTTTTCATTTTTTACTGAACGAAAAATGATACAATCAATTAATTTTTCAAACTCAGATTCACTGGCCTTGGCTCATTTTCTATGAAGAACATATACCAGAAAACAATTTTAATGACTACATGCCGTACACCCCCCCTATACATTTCTATTACATATAAGATGTCCGGGTCCACTGGACCCGGGGCTAATTGAGATGTGGAAGCTAACGTTCTGTGCACACAATACTCTTTCCTCCTCCTGTCTGGGCACATTTGACTCTCTGTTTTGTGGTAATCTTTAGTTTCTCACACTCTTTCTGCTACAAATGGAGTAGATAGAGTATAAATATAGCTTTGCCAGTGTTGTTTCTTATAACAACCGATCAAGGTGGCCAAAAGATACTATGCGCAGAGGACCCTGGAATTGATTTTGGAAGAGAGATTTGATATATGTGTATGAATTTATTCTCATCAACTTAAGTGTAACTGTATGTGTTCCTCGTACATGCAAAATACTACTTGACAGTAAAGTTCATTCTCTCAGTGCACATGAGTCCTGTTAATTTTAAACTAATTAAATTTCTGGCCAAATTTAATTTAGGGTGGACAAATATTCATCATTATCCACCAATATTAACAATTTTTCTTAACCCAGATTAGTTGTTTCCCCCCTCTTTTTTTTTTAGGATGTTCTATATTCTTATTTGTATTGCTTTGGTGTAGATTATTCCACAGCCCCAGGATGTTTATTTCAGGTTAAGGAAGGAGCAGCTGCTCACTGCATCATTCAGGATCAAGTAACCTTTTAGGAGCTGACACATATTAATCAGTGCAGTACTTTCCCAACTGGAGCCTCTTACCTGATTGTTTACTTAAATCCAGGTGGTGACTTGGCTTTAAGGCAGTGCATATGCACAGAGCCGTTCACATCACACTTAATTGCTTTCAAGACTAGTGGGCGATGTGATCACGTTTAATCTTTTGAAGCCCTAAGTGACATTGTGGGCCACCTACCTTCGCCTGAGGTCTTCAGCAATGGTTGCCCTGCAGCTGAACAGGTAGGCCCTCAGCGACTGGAGCTGCTGCCGGAGACGCAGCACCGTGCTCAAAGCTTCACAGTGTTCGTACAGGCAGGGGTTGAGCTGTTGGACGTCCAGCAAAGGCTCCTCGTACACAAACTCCAGGAACTCCTTGGCCTGTTTAGACACCTGGAGGAACACATAGGAGTTTATATTGGGATCTGTGGACCAAGCACCGCCAATACATTAGACCTAATCCCAAACAAGCTGTACTTTTCATGCATGTATGGGATAAAGTAGGCTTTTAAAAAAGCCCAACATAAAGGCTGTGCTTTGTACAGATTAAAAAAAGGACAGGATGTAACATGTTCGTTTGTGAGCTTAAGGCATGCCTTCTGATTTTCTTTACCTCGGGACAAGGCCAGGCTAGCTGTGTGTTTTCCCACCTTGTGCTTACTGGTGTCCCAGTTGTGCAGCAGCCGTGCAGGGATGAGGAAAGAGTTGTCCTGATGGCAGCTCTGGCAGTAGTACCAGCCGCTGTAGTGGCAAACTTTTGCCTTTCCTTTGGACAGGCCGACCGGACGCTGACAACCTGAGGGGGAAGAAACTCACTAAGCATGTGTGCAGTTGCTGCTTAAATACAAGGTTCCTCCATATATTTCTATTCAAAATGTTCTGATTTCCCAGATTTACATTTCCAGACTCATAAAGGTGTTTTATTACCTTTTTAAAACATAAAACAAAACCTCACAGTAAAGTAGTTGGTGGTTATGCTTTACGGAAATTGCAAAAACAACGTCAGTATGACTAATGTAAGGAAGAGGATGGTTGCATGGACAGAAATGGACGGATGGATATTACCCTTAGGGGTACCACTTTACAATAAAGCTCTTTACGGATGGTTAATAGATAGTTTATATATTATGTTATTAATCTGCAAACACTTTATAACACATTCATAAGCGTTTAGTATGCATTAGGTAGATATTGACTTCATGAAACTTACCAGTATCTTGCCAAATAGTGAGCTTAATCTGTTCAACTACATATTTTATCTAGTTATTAAACATTTCAGACTAAGTGACTACCTTCTAAGAACAAACCGGTCAGCTCTGTCTCTTGCTCGACCGTAAATAATGCATTATAAAGCCTTATGAATTAGTTATAAAGTGTTTATATATATATATATATATATATATATATATATATATATATATATATATATATATATATATATATATATATATATATATATAAACTAACTATAAGGGGCAGCGTTTTGTAAGTGGTACCCTTTTTGTGTTGAAAAGGAGACAATTTTTTCCGTATTCCAAACAAATTTTGCATTTGTCCAAATCAATAAAGAAGTGTGCCATAATACAGAGCACTTACAGGCAACTAATTCAAAAATCTAAATTTTTAAAAACTTGAATTTCTCAAGGTTCATAAACCTTTCAGACCAGTTTTTTAAGTATGATAAATAAAGAATGATAAATGAGCAGTTTGAATAGACGAACAAACCCTTAATGATATTTAGATATGCCCCCCACTAACACCATAACACATTGTAAATGTTACACCCTTCTTCCAATTACACACACAATGTGCATATCGGGACTTAATTACACAATTAGACACACCTCACATACAGATAACAGCACTTGGCGTTTCACCAAAGTTGCTTCGTTTCTTTATATTTATGTAACCGTGTAAAATGTGTTGGTTACTTTTGGCAACGTTAAAAACATGTAGTCAGCTTAGAAAAATGCAGACCTGATAGGACAGTCATTCTATTTAAACTAAAGGAAAAAAGATTAGTTTTAAGTTTGTAGTCCAACTTTTCCTTATCTACTTTTATTATGCCTTTGCAACATACTTTTATCTGTGTGCTTTTCTTTTATGTTCTGTTCATGTGGGGTACTTTGAATTGTCCTGTTACTGAGATCATGCAAATGAACTTGGCTTGCCTAGAGATGGGCCATATATCAAATCACAATCGCCGTTGGCATTTCAATGTGTGTAGTTTGGCAATCGCAACGGACTGCTTTTGGATGCTTTAATTAGTGAACTATAATATTGAAGATGCAACACATTTCCAGTCTGCTTGCAAATATTGTACTGTGTGTTGACTAAACTTTACCTTTGTGCCTCCCTCTGATACACAGCTACTGTATATTGAATAAATTAGAATATACATTCTGATGAGGATTTTCTCAGATTACTCTTGAATGAAAACCTTTAAACATGTATTTAAACTGATTTTTCATTGAGACTACATTTTTGTGATAAAAAATGCTTTTTACTGGTCTGATGTAAGATTCTAATCTTAAGTTTTTTTTTCTTTTGCTGTAAGCAAAAGTCATTATACGTCACAGAACTAGCGGCTAGAAAGCATCAGTCTATGTGTTATTAATCTATATAATTGAGTTAATGACACAAATAATAATATTCTAATTTAATGACTGTGGAGCTACGGACCAAGACCCTAAAGCTTGGGTAGAAAGATGAAGACATTGAGATGATAAAAAAAAACAAAGAAATGTGAAGAAAATGTGGGTTAAACACAACCAGCATTTTCACCTTAATGTTCAGCGGTATCTCAATTTTAATATTTTCACATACTCCAACCCTAATTGTTAATTTCTACTTAAAACCCCTTAAAAACATTTCAGCTTCTTCAAAGCAAAACACAAAGAAGTGAGAGACATTTCTAGACATTTCTAGATTATAGATCTATTTTACCATACATTGAACCTTTCTCAACTTTTGATTTAAAAAAAGGACCCATTTCAGCTATAAAATTAACCCGAACATGCATCCCTCAACAAAACCACGTCCAAACTAAGAACAGATGGTTTAAAAGCTTATGTTTAGCGTTTCTGCATCTCCTTGGCCATTTCATCTGCAGGAATCCCTAGATAACAGAGCCTGTGCTTTTCTTGTAGCCACAACACCAGAGCCTTAACTAGAAAAGAGCTTTGCACACCAACAAGTCCGGCAGACTTTTTAGCCTGCTAGCTTCCCTGCTCTGCTTTTGTCTTCTCAACCCTTTAAAGTTTGTTCTTCACCCAAACACCCGGGCCGGCTCTGTGATCAGGCGCCCCTGAACATTTGAGTGCTAAAGGGCTACAACAGGTGTCCCTTATCCACAACATCTCAGAGGATATGGAGCCTGGAGGAAAACAGCAAACGGGAGCAGTAGAAAAATCCGGAAGAAAAGAAATGGGAGATCGCTATCGGCTATTTTTAAACAAAACAGGACCTTACTTTGACAAAAGAAAAGAAAGAAAGACGGAAGTAGACGTGTGTCAGCATGTCCACGGTGCTCCAACAGAAGAAAGAAAAGAGAGAGGGAGGAAGACGGAGTAAAAAGGAGGAATGGGCTATTGAGAGACGAGAGGAAAGAATTTACAACACTGAAGGAACAGAGATGGAGACCGATGGAGGGAGACAATACAGAGCAGTCAGCTCAGGTGGTTTTCTATTATCTCGTCATGTGATCAGCACAAACAATGCTGTAATCAGCATTTAAAGCTCAATTCACTCCTTATCTGATGAAAGAGCAAAAAAAACACTCATGTTGGAACTCAACTCGCAGAGACACATCAAAACTGTGAAATGTTATTCTCGCGTTGTTTTAATAGTGCATTTCATCTTTTTAGATTTTGACTTCAGTCTATCCTAAATTGGTTGCATCATCCCATCCCACATGAACACCAAACCAATAAAAAAAGAAACCCTTGCTATAACCATCACAGAAACTAGATTTCTGCGTGTCCGCTGCGGTTGGACAGGCAGCCTGTCAGCTGTTGGCTCCTTGGAGTCGTGTGGTTTTTGGGGTGATGTTTCTGCGAATCAGGCATGCTTTATCTATTTAGAAAATAAGGATCGTTTGATGCTTTGGTCTAAAACAGAGCAGATTATTCCCGGCTATCTTTCCAAACCATCACCATTTTAGATCTGAAGCCCTGTGAAGTCATTATCAGCTTTGGTTCCCTTACCTGCAACAGACGGCCGCCATGTTGCTTTGAGTTTGTAGAAAAGTAAATATAACCTGAAGAGACATGAAAGGCTGATGGCTATTCAGAAGCATCTCGTGTTTTAGTTACATTTAACTATTTAAAGCAACTCAAATCTAAAAAATTTGTATATTTGTTGGATAAAATGCTAAATTTACCCAAATTAAAGATCTAGACTTTTCCAAAAAAAGAAACTTTCTTAAGTTTGTCACCAGTTTCTCAGAATATCACCTGTAAGAGAAAATGTCCATCCTTCTAAAGCCCCACCCCCCCCCCCCTTCTCCCCATCTTGATCTCCTAAGTCTAATTTAAAAGTATGTTGCATTTACTGCACTTTTGGAGGATGTGTTCCAACATATCAGAAGTAATACATTTCCCTCAATTTAGGCAATAAACTAACTAATACACCCACAAATCTATGCAATTCCTGACATATTTTCCACCAAGATGGAAACTGTATTTTATGTTATTGATAATGGAAACCACCGTTAATAGAGTCGGCATAAATAAAATGAACAGTTAAGACTTAAAACTGCCACAAAAGGTATACATTTAAAGAGCAACAGTAAATGTATTGCATGTTGTCACTTGTGTGTTAGAGACTGGAGAAATTATGAATCACTGTTGGCCACTACATCTCTGTCTGCATCAGCAGCGGTGGTGTTTTATTAACCGGGTTGAGCAAAGTATATAAAAGACTCACCTCAGGATTACTCATGATAGACAGTTAATTTCTTACAAAGCTAGTAAGAAACATAAGTATTTGAGGGAAAAAAATCTTTATCTGTCAAACAGTTTGCCGAGTCCTGATGTTAAAGGGAAAGGATTTGGACAGATTTTTTTCAAAAAGATTTAAAAAAAATAATAATAATAATCCTGTGCAAAGATATGAGGAAAGATACTTTCCTGTATTTTGACAAAAGCGTACAAATTGGTCAAGTTTGAACTAAGGTGAGAGGAAGACCTAATTTGATCAAAATGAGTTTCAAAGCCAAAGAAATTACTCAGCGTCCGGTTTCCATCACTGCAAGGTTTGTTCACCATAAGAGAACGTCCAAACCTACTCGGCGACAGTAAAATCCATTTTGCGTTGACAAAAGAGCAAAGGTCCGACGTTGGCTGGCTGATCCTTTCAGGCTGCTCACAACCTGCGCTGCCGGACACTTTCTGCTCGTTTGTCTTTTAAAAGAAACCTGTTGACATCGATCTATGAGACATGGATGAGCAATGAACATGCTTTTTTCCCCCTTATTTGTCTTTTGTGATATTCACATTTTTTTTGAGAAACTGTATTTTGTTTCTGAGCTGCAAATAAAAATGTACAGAAATAAACGTCAGTGGGACAAGAATCAATGACTTTTACTTTTTAAATTGAATTGATGTATTAAAATAACACTTCAATGATATTTCATTGAGAGTCATCGGTATAGGATTTCTTATAGATACCATAAAACAACAACAACAAAGTCCATAATGCATATTTTTAACTTGGACACAGCTGGGCTAATCATAGCGGTGAGCTCATGCTGGTGTTTGGGGTGGATGCTCTGACAGGAAACCACAGTCCGCCGGTTGCGAGCCAGCGCGCCGAGGCCACGGCTAACAGTCAGGGAAGCACTGTGTCACTTCGAGGAAGTAGCAAACCACCGGAGCAGTTTTCTGGCCATATGTGGCCTCAAATTTGGTCTGCCTCTGCTGGGACCGCAGGAACAAAGATGCACACGTAAAAAGCCTAAAAACCTTCGCAGACCAGAAAACCTTAACCTCAAATTCTATATCATGAGCACGAGACGAGGACACGCCCACGCAAACAAACACATGGTGCCAAAAGTATGTCCACCACAGTAAAAAGGCATCCTATAAAAGGTCTCGGCAAGAGAGAACAATCTGAGAGAAGATTTAAGTTGGATTACAGCAGGAGAAACAGAACCAAATGGCAGCGAAAGCTTGGGTCACCAGGCTGTTATTATGAAATAAGCAGTCAGAACATATTCCAAAAAAAAAAATATGATCGTATTCTATGACTTAGTGGGTCAAAATGTCAATTTTTTTTCTCCTCTTAAATTAAATTGCAAGAGAAATTATGGAACTAATTCAAACTAAACATACCGATTCAAGTAAATTGATCAGTCTATTACCTGCCCATTTAAAAACGCATTAGTACTTTAAAATAGCTCATTAGTCTGAAAAAGACAATATACTCACATTTACACGATAAAACACAGGCAGGTCCAGGCTTTACTGAATCTAAAGCCTTGTTCAGACCTGGCATTAACATGGGTCCTGCTCAATTCAGACACCAGCAGACAGATTTAAGCATGACTGTCTCTGCCTGCCAGTAATATCCACCTTAAACAGTCAGACGTGTTATCACTCAAAAATATTGATACTCTGAAAAGCACCCATACACAAAAGCTGTATCCAGATACAATATTAATTTGACATGGCATAGATATGGGCAGGCTGGTCAGGTGCCCCAGAACAAATGCTAGTAACAGGTCTGAAATAGGCTTATATATGGGGGAAATTGTTAATTTCTTGTCATGCTACTGAAGCAAAAATATTTTTTAATAATCAGAATGCACAGAGATGAAATAGTACCATTTATTCAACTAAACTCTGGTGCTAAAATACTTGTCTCCTCAACACAGAGGATATTATTGACCATTCGTCTAACCAGCAGAAGCCAAGATGTTTTTTGGGGAGTTTATGACATGGACTTATCCAATGACACTACACTAGTAAGAGTTTTTTTTTTCCTAATTGACTTTTTTTGGTAGCTAACTTGCATCATTAACATTTTTTTTTTTATATTTGCAAGGCTCTGATGTTCTTTCAATTGCTCCCTATGGAAGAATTTCAGGTCTTGTGACTCCCAAGGGCCATCAAAACGGTTTGGTCTGAAGACACCTTAAAAAAAAACAAAAAAAAACTTTACAAAAAGATTACCAAGTGGTGTGAATAAAATGTTTACTTATTGTTATTTTACTGACAGAGAAGAATATCAGAGAAATTGAAAATGTTCTCCATCAACAAGAACTCTGGTGGTGTGGCGTTAAAGACGGTCAGCGATTCAGATGGAGATCCTCACCAATAAAAGCACGACGGCCTTCGCATTTCTAACACAACATCGCACAATGCCCCATTTTTACCTTAAACCTGCCGCTGTTACTTTCCTGAATGTTCGAGGGACATACAACGGTTCCACCAGCGGAGCAATGACTGAATTTTCTGCTCGTCTCTGATCTTTTATGCTTCTTTCTGGGATGAAGAGGAAGAGGGACAGAGGGAAAGATGAATGGGAATTCAAACGTAGCTCAAAGGTCCACCGATTGTACTGCGGCTCTCTGTAGTGAGAGAGGGTCACTTTGACCTGTTCGCACTGGGAGAGAGAGACGGGATACAGACGGAGCGAGAGAGAGAGAGATGACATCAGGGCAAGAACAGGACTCGTGCTTTCATCTGCCCGCTGCTGGTTCAAACCACCACACCTCCGACAGGACTCTGCAGTGTGTGTGTGTGTGTGTGTGTGTGTGTGTGTGTGTGTGTTTGGCCTGTACATGTGTGAATTAAAACTGAAAAGACGAAAAGCGTGAGCTTTGATGTTCCTCATTCACAAGCCACCAAACACTCAAATGAAAACGTGGAACAAATGGAGAGTCCAAGACTGTCAACCGTTTGAAGTGAACCCCCCCCCCAACTTCCGCAGCTCCCTTGAATTCACCGATTCCTCCTTCCCTCGAAAACGCCCCCCTCATCCAAATCTGGTGGACTGACACAGTAAATCAGGGGCCTGAGAATGTGCTCCAATGCAACAACGGGGGCCACCAATCAGGGAGGGGGCTCACCGGGCGCGATGCATGCGGGTAATCGCACATGTGGGAAGAGGTTAAGGGGCCGACGGGGAGTCACAGCCTTCAAACGTAAAGAGTTTCCTTCAAAAGGAATCTAGAGGCAGCATACGTAATTAGCTTAATACATTTTGATGCTAAATAACTCCTTTACTGCACGGGTAGATGGAAGCAGCAGATGTAGATGCAACGGGTAGACGACAACATGTTCAAAGGTATAGGAAACTGAAAATGGATGTTAAATGTTAGGTACTGCGCTCAAACATCTAGGGAACACCATGCTTGGTAATCTTGGGCTTAAAGTAGAGTTTCCTTTATATCATTTAATCTGAAAATGATTTTGTTAAACTTTACTTTTGAGGCACCTTGATGGTTCATGCGTGAACAGAAATGGTGAAGATTAAAAAAAAACCTAAGTTATATTCATCAGTAGCATATATGTACCTTTTTCACCAGCGCCGCAGCTCAGTTTGTGTGTGCTGTCATGTTTTCAGACTCTGCCTAAAACATTCAAATGACATTTCACAGAGTTTTCTTAAAATCGGTGCCGTTTTCTGTGTCGCAGCTGAACTGAATGGCATCTGCCTCAGTCTGACCCGAAGCACCCTGGGAAGGATTTATATCACCATGGGAAAAGGAAAGTGATGCTCAGCGTCAGGTTTCCTCCAAATAACAGAACAGGCTCCCTGACAAACATGGGACACATCAGAGCTTAGTTGTGTCAACTAAAGGGTCTAAAAAAGGACAACTGGAATTTAAACTTTTACTACTGCCCTATTTATATAATGGCTTTATATAGACTTTAAAGTAGGACAATTAAAAACAAACAAAGTCCAGAAAGTCCTCATTAGCATTTACTGTTCCCCAATACTAGTATTACAAATAAGACACAACAGGAATCAATAAAGAAGGAGAAACTGCCTGAAAATGTCTTTAAAAACACATTTGTTTAATCTAAATGTTTAAAGAGTTTCAGGTTCTGCTAATTAACGCAGCAGGGGATTAAGAAGGGATACTGTCATTTGAATGGGCGGACAGCAGGAGAAAGGGAGACAAAAACAGGACATGGCTATGAACATGAATGAATTGGTGAAAGCAAATAGATTGAAAAGGAGGAAAGGAGTAATAAACGGACTGAAGGAGCCGAGGTGAGCTCTCTATAGAAAAGCGACGTATCCAGCTGTCCCGTCCAGCCAGCTCTGACCTGAAACCTCTCCAACAAACAGCTCCGCTCACAGCTGTCCACTGTAGCATCCCCCGGGCAGCTTTCATTTGCTCTCATTCACTCACAGATTCATTCATTCATCCATTTTTCCTCCGCACCAATGCTTTAAGCCCGCCAATTATCATCAGTTGGCCCCGGACGGCCCCCGTCCTTGTTCCCCGTTTCAGCTGTCCTTTCAAAACGGCGCTGCATTAATAAAGCCAGTGGTTACAAATAAAAAGGGAGGTGAGCGGCGATTATTCAAAGCCCTCCAAAGAGAGAGCGAGAGGAAGGCCCCGTTTCACACCCAGGGAGAGTAAAAGCGCCGCCTGCCATTTGTGCCGTCGTCCAAGGGTCTAGTGTGAGGACTAATTGGAATATTAATAGAGAAGGAAGGGACTTTAATAGTACTGATCTGAAAAAGGGTTTAGAGTAGATAAAAAAAAACATCCAGCAAAATAAAGGTTAAATATGCCCGTGGAGTGGTGTGTAGGAGTCTTTATGAAATACACATGTGTCACATGAGCTATAGTTTTAAACATCAAAACCAGAACATTCAGTAAATCCTGCATTTCACCTTAATGTACAAGTAAATAAACATACATATAGACTGAGCAGAGTAGAATAATAAGACTACATGAATATGAATAGTTGATAAAAAAAAATCATACTGTTTTGGATTAATATGAAGTAAATATTGGCTAAAATGAACAATGTTTTTTCATTTATCTTTCTTACTGAGCAGAATATTCCTGTCGTACCATTTACATCGGCACAAGCTGGCGGGTAATTAGATGCGCTATCTTCTCATGTAACCTGCAGACGACAAACATGCAACCCGTATTGTTCTAACTTCAGCTTTAAAAACAGCGTTACATTGACAGTGACAGCATTCAGGGTTTTTCGCAGGAGGACCTATTACAAAATGGGTGAATTATCCTTCTTGTGTGTGAGGAAAAAGCTGTGAACAGCAACAGGTGGGGGAGGGGATACCTGGATACAAGCAACCAGTCCAGCCTCCCGGTGAGGCCGAACCTGTGGGAAATACAATCTGGGTTCAGATGAGTTTCCCTGAGAACTGGATGAAGCAGTCTAATGTTGACCATAGAAAGAGGCTTCACAAGCAGATGATGGACCAGGGCAAAGCAAAAATAATATATACATACCCATATTAATTTACTAAAAGATCGTCATGGGGCTCAAGTAGGGCTGGACAATAATTCAATAACAATATATAACGATCAATGGACATGTGGTTCAATAGAAAAAAAAGGGTCAATAAAAAGTTCAACAGAAGGACAGTTTTACTTCCTTTTGCCTTCTGGCCTATCATGTAGGTTAATGCTACATCACTCATTGCATCCTCCCAACTAGTTACAAGCGTAGACCCAGGAAAGCTCCGTCACTAAGTTTCAAAGAGTTTTTTAAGACTTACAGTTTTGGTAAAAAGTTGGTTATATAAAAGGGTTGTGTTTGAATTCAGTGTTTTGTCTTTAAAAATAGGTGATTAAGCAACAGCATAAAATGGCCAGGGCTGAACTTAAAGTATATATTTTAATTTGTTTTGATAATTATCGATATTGATCAATATCATTTCTATTTTATTGATATGCTTTTTATCAATATCGTCCAGCCCTAGGCTCAAGACATCGGCCAGCCAACAGAATCTCATGTCGGCCATTCCACGTTTTTATTGAGACCTGAAAAAAAGCGCTATAATTTGACTTTTTTTTTTTTTTTCCAGGTCCTTTGGACATAAACACTAGACAAAGACATTAAACGCCAGGCTTGGCTAGCTGGAAACCGAGGTAATATTCATGCCAATAAACGTCTTTACAACGACAACTCTACACTTGTCAGTTTCGAACTGCATTTTCATGTAGCTGAGGTGCTGTGACACCATACAGCTTTCCAATTATTGGCAGTATATATATATATATATATATATATATATATATATATATATATATATATATATATATATATATATATATATATGAAAAAATCTGTATACAGATTTTTTAAACAAAAGGAACAGTAAAACAAACAACTATTATGCTGTTATTCTCTCCAGGTGAGATACTTTCACCTAACAATGAGATGTGTGTTTGCATACGCCACTTACCTGCACACCTAAAGCTCTGAGCGGTGAGCCCCTTCTCCACAGCCAGGCAGGTGAGAATACTGAGGAAACTGGTGGTGACCGACTGCCGCTTGGCTCTCTGGGCCTCCCTCTGCCTCCTATCCCTTGAAGGTTTGGATCTCAGCAACACTCCTTGGAGACCTGGAGGTCCTTCGTATGCTTCTTTCTTGCCGTCTTGTGCGGGCTTCTGTGCGTTCGCCGCCTGTCGCAGCGCCTCCACCCATTCCTGGGCTTTTAGGTGATCGTCCGCCTGGAGTTTGAGGACCTCTTTGTGGAAAACCACTTGGAAATACTGCCCTTTTTCCGCCCATGACTCTCCAGTCTCCGGTACGAGATCTTGCTGTACGGACAAGCAGGAAGCTAGGGAGTACTGGAGGACTGGTTGGGACACTGAACCCCTGCCTTCAGTAGCGAAAGCTTGGAGGGCAGACCTTGTCAAGACAAAGGTGAAGGCCCGCCAGTTGTTCTGATCCATCAGCAGGTGAAGAAGTCCAGCTTTCAGCACATCCTGGACGTGTTGACGAAACAGGGGGAGCGTGGTTGGTCTACTCAGGACTCCAGAACTGCTAGAAAGCGACGCCTCGGTTGAGGTTGGCGTGTCGCTGTCCCCGTCAGGTTGGGTGTCGAGCCCAGAGGGAGAGGGCGACGAGGAAGGCGACATTGGCACAGGAAATTTAGCGCTCTGCTGAATTTCCAAGCCGTTCTTTTGCTTGCGGTGTTCCTGCCTCACGGGTCTGGCTGCCTGAACCTTTTCCCACATCAGCCGCCTCCACTCCATCGCCTCCCACTGGTTGACCGCCCTCAGCTGCAGACGCGTGCTGTTGAAGAACAAGGCCTGGAGTGTGCGCTTGTCGCCGGGCTGGCTCATCTGACTGGACTGGCTGCAGGGTGCCGGGGCGATGACGCTCTGGCAGTGTGACAGAGAGAAGGCAGTGCCCAGTTGGCGATTGGCACTGCTGTCCAGCGTGTAGAGCCGTAGCTCGCAGGGAGTCAGCTCAACATAGCAGGGTGTCCAGCGGCCCCGTGGGCCCTCGCGCTGCTCCATCTCGCCCTGCTTCACCACGCTGCTGCTGCTGCTTTTGTCAACTGAAGGCAAGACACAGAAAGGGAGAAATTGCATGAATGATTCATATTTGCGTGTTCAGAATCGGTTCAGTTAACAGTAAAAAAGAACAACAACCCACTGATCAGCTATTCAGTGCTTCTGTGGAAACAAACAGGACATTAAAGGCTTTTTTATGTATAACACTGGCTGTTTTTCTAAATTTCCCACAGTGATAAGAAAGTTCATTCATTTGTTATTCTTTGTTTCATTCTGATAACAAATCATCCATCCATCCATCCATCCATTTTCTAACATATCTATCCCTATTGGGGTCATGAGGGGTGCTGGTGCCCATCTCCAGCTGTCAATGGGCGAGAGGCGGAGTACAACCTGGACAGGTCACCAGTCTATCACAGACTAATTGTTCTTGTCTGTACAAAAAAAAAAAAAAGAAAGAAAACAAAACAACTAGTACCGCCTCTGCCTACAGGATTATCCATCAAGTTTTCATAAATTTGACTCCCAGCCATTTTCATAGTGTTGTTAGTCAACAGACAACCATAGGGAGGCATTAAACAGCAAATGTCATGACCAACAATAAACTGGACAAGTTTTAATACAAGACAGAGATTAGAGCAGTTTCTCAGATAAAAAAAGAGGAACAGAAAGAACCATCTGCAGGACACTATCAAAAACGCCGTACACAGCTTTCACACAAAGATCAAACATGCCAAACGAAACTAAAGAAAAACATTTTTTTTTTATAATTTGGAAGTGAGCAAACAAAAGTAGTCTTTATAATAAATTAGACATGAGCGTATTAAATACTGTATGTGTCGAGCCAGATGAATGTCCAGAACAAATATATAAGCAATGCATTTTAGAGGTGAAATGTTGACAGAATACTGCTTTCTCAAACTTGTTTACCCTTGTTGGAGCAGCATATGGAGGCTGTTAGTTACCCTAAGTTAGATACCCTTTACTCCCTGCCAAAAACAAATACAGCTCCAGCTTTCAAAGGTATCTTAAAATTATTATTTAAGCTTTAAAACTGCTCTGTGTATATCTGAGAAGCCTTTCTTATTGGGTGGAGCTCTTTAATTAAAATAACAAAAATCACTTACAATCAATTTCTAAACCAGTGTGACAATCTCATTTAGTTGCAATGCACAACACAAAGAATAAATGGGCAAAAAAAAAAGCATTTTGTTTCTTTAATGCATGGGATCACTCATCTAGTAAAGGGTAAAAAGGGGGAAATAATTCATAGCTCTGGTTAGCTTAAGGGTGGCGAGTGCAGGCTCTCATCAATCTTATGAAACCGGTAGCAGACATGGAGTCACTAAAGATCACGGACTTTGCATGTTAACAAAGCTTTTTGCTGAAGGGATAAATAAATATGCAAATAGGTTTAACTCGGATTGGGCCTAACTGATTGGCAGACTTCACGCTTGGGAGAGTCGAGATGAGAATTAGGAATTGTGGAGAGGAAAACCCGCTTTATTAAATTAGCCTCTGCATCTACCTGCTGGATGTTCCTATCACACGCTAATAGCCCAACAAGCTTTCAATCATAACCAATACGTCACACTAAATAACTCTTAAGTGTTTCACTCAATCATGCTGCAGAACTCTAATTTATAAAATCAGGCAATTGCAAAACAGGCAAAACAGTTTTCCTTGCTGTTACGTGTTAATACATCAATCAGTTCTCTAAATTAAAGTCCTTTTTTTTTAATCACTCAACCGATTGCGAGTTTTTGGTGCACAATGCCTGTGTGCATTGGTACCAAGATAAACGTACAAATATATTAAAACTTGAATATTCATCAAAAGCAGACATTGGGTGGAGACACCAGTGTTGAGCTACAGTCACGCCGTTACTTATCTTGGCAAATATGCAGAAACCGCGTTACACGGGTCTAAACGTGGGGAAATAAAGGGGATTTTGAAGTTCGTATGTTTCTCTGAAGTCTGTATGTCGGTGTTGATCTGCACCTGTTCTCAATCATTTGTGGATACTGGGATTAAGGGGCTAGATTTCCCAGAGCTCTACTGCCTTCAAGACTTCACCTTTCCGTGAGTTCACAGATTGTTTGATTTTCTGTTTTTATATAATAAAAAAAAAAGTTGACTGGCCATAAAAATTAAATCAGTGAACATAATCACAATGCTCTATGAGCTGACCCAAGCTGTCAGATAATTATTAGCTGAATGAATCAGACAGTTATGTGATGCTCTAAGCTTCAGTTTCAAGCATCCAGCATGCCAAGGTGAGTAAAGCGTCTGGATAGCGTAGAGTCAAGACTGAATAATATTATTGTGACGTTGCGGTAACTTTGTAGCAATTGTAGCAATAGAACGCATGTACGTTATACATGGCAGATGAGCGCCACGGCACCCATGATGGCTGAACTGGGGATCAAAATGGGCGTGCCACAGAGTCAAAAGCTTCCAACATTCAAACAAAAGGCTAATATGCGACAGTGGAGCTGCACAATACATTAACCAGGATTGTCAACGTAATATCAGTGTGTGAATTATCACGGTCGCAAAGGTCCCATTGGACACAGCATTTAGTAGGATGCTATATTTCAAGTGTCATCCATTCATTCCTTGCATGTTGATAATAAATGCTCCCACTTGCATTGTCTCCAACTGTGCTTATTGTCCACACTTAGATTATATTTTTAGCGGCCCAAGCTCTCCAGGTGTGGCTGGGAGATTGTGTAATGGTGAAGAAAGAAAAGGGGATTTATCATAATCAATACAGTCATTGCAAATATCAGCATTAATATCGAAAATACATATTTTATTTGGTCGTATTACATAATAAAGAGCAAAAACAATATCCTGACCCGCTGATCAATACTGATATCCTTGAATGATTAAATAAATGGCATATCAGCAGACTGGAGGTACTCGCGGATTTTCTCGGACGTCTTGTGTGTCTGATTCTTCCCTTTGTCTCACAATGAAATGCCACATTTGATCTTACTTGACAAATGAACTACCAACAGTTTTTTTTTTTTTTTTTTGGATCTAGTGTATAAGAAACGTAGAAATTTTTAGAACCAAAAAAGATCTTTGCTAATCAAGGCCAAAAGGACTCCAAAAGAAGCTTCACACAGACTTTGTTGGTCCAAATACATATCCAGTATGCATATTGTTTACCAAAAACGGTGCTAATCATTTCCATTTACCATCTAAACATCCCCAGCTGTCACTAATGGAAAGGCAAACAGGCCCCCTTTTTGTTATTTATGCGTATAAAGAGGCACAGCGAGGCATAGCCAAATCACTTTGCCTTCTGCTTATTACCGTCTTTTTCCTACTTCTCTTCTTTCAGTGCACATCTCGCCAGTCTAAACAGCCTGATACCTTTTCACACATATGCTAATACTAAATAATCCTGCCAGTATCAGCGGCCGGGTAATTGGATTGCCTCTTCTCTCGCCTCATTTGAGTCCATTTGCTGACAGGATTACGGGCTATTATCCCCCAGGATCCCTTCGGATCTCCTCAGGTCTTCGGATAGCCAAAACACACAAACAAATGGGCTCTCTGCGAGTGTGTGTGTGTGTGTGTTTGTGTGTGTGTGTTGGGCTCTCAGTCTGAATATGAGCGGTCAAGCCACAGCTGTGTCATTTTAAGTTATCATCATCTTCTATCATTATTGCTTTCTCTGGGGATGCTTCAGCCTAAGTACAGCACACGCCCCGATCTGCAGCACAAATAGTCGGGGACTTCTGTCCTCCATAAGCCTCTCAAAAAGCTGAGAAAGCTTTTCAGTGAATGGTCTGCCGATCAGAGCGGAGGAGGAGGAGGTGGTGTGGATGCCTCTCGCATGTAAGGGCCAGCCTTCTGGTGAGAATCGAGAATACTTCAGGTTCAATGATTTGGTCAACAGAGGGCATGACATCATCTTCAAAGAGTCAGAGCAACAATTTGCAGCATACATGTCCAATTAGGTAAATGCTGTCATTAAAGGGTCAGTTCACCTAAATGAGAAAAATTGCACCAGGGGGGGACAAACTGGAAAAGCACAGAGACATGGATTAAGTAACAATGATTACCCTCATAAACGTCTGCCAGGTTGCGAGTTCATGAGCTGGGGAGAGAATATATTAGTTAACAGTTTACTTTAAATAAAAGGGTGGGAATAAAACCCGGAGCGACGTAAATCTGCTACGTTTTAGTTTGTTGCTAAAAGCTCTCGCTCGGTCTCTCACCATCGGAAGCACATGGTTCTTTCACTACTTTTATTTCAAAATTGGACGGACGGACGTTCATAGAGGTCAAGGGTTTAAGCGTTACCTCTTGCCTTGTACTTTTGTCATGGAATTTCTAATGTGCAAAAATGCCATTTGTTTTGGTTGAAACATTCACTCAAAGTGTCCCTAGTCTTCAGAGATCGTCCTTGGTTAAAGATGTCCCCTCCTTTGTCGCCAAGAGCAGCAAGTATCTGCCTTTTTCAGCCTCTTTCTTTTTAAATGGCCCAGAGAACTTCTACCAAACATGTAGCTGGAACTCACAGCATGCATGTAGCAGGTTGCTAACATTGGCAAAGGAACTCCCGTGACATCCATTTCTGCGTCTTTTCTGTTTTTATACTCCTGACACTACGCAATAGTCTTGTTTTGGGATGAGGTGAATAAAAAGGTCAGAAATATCTGCTTCCAAAACACTGTAGAACTACTGCTAAGTTTACGGTGACCAGTGAAAGCACAAACTACAAAACCAGCCTGGTTAAGAAAAATGCAGATAAAGTACCGAGCACACATGGGGCCACAGACCAGGGGCCAGGGGCAAAAGTGGCTTTACCTGAAAGATAATATTTGATAAAAAAGAAACAAAAAATCTAATTTTATCCAACCAAAGGAAATTAGAGCACAAAAATCTAGTATAGTATTTTTGAAATGTAATCATAAACAAAGAATTAGGAATACTGTAGATTATCAGAAATGTTATAGCTATAGACTACATGATCAGTAAAGTAGGAACCTTCAATCTGTTTTGTGATCTCTTTTACTTCATCAGTATAATTAAATGAAAGAGAGTTATGCACTCACCGTCCTGCTGCTGGTTGAGGATCATGTTCTTCAGCGTGTTGCAGTCCACGGTGGGCAGCCCGTTGTCCGTGTACGCAGACGGACGGTAGTTGACGTCAGACCTGGACCGATTGTGCCCTTTCCTAAACACCGACTTGGACGAGGAGTTTCCAGCGTTGTTGGCGCACTCCTGGATGTGCGCCACCAAGTCATTGGTGGAGCGCGCTCGGCTTCTCTTGCCGTGCCTCAAGCCCATCCCCAGGTCCAGCACGCTGAAGTTGTCGGCCCAGGCCAGGCCGAGGGGCCCCACCTCCGGCTGCTCTCCGGCCAGGAGATTCCACACGCCGCTGGAGCTCAGCTTCCCCAGAGCCGCGCTCGACACTTCCTGCAGCTGCTTAGGCTGCCTCACAGGCTGGCGGCTGCTTGTTTGAGCGAGGCTTGGGCCTTGACCCTGGATCCGATCCATGCAGTGGATGAAGTCCTCCGTTGCCTCCAGAGCTGGGCTTATATCTCCCACCACGTCAAGCTGCTCAAGACCCTCCATGGCTGTGACAGGACGGGCGTTCCCCTGAGCGACAAAGCTTATCACAGTACAGTTTTCCAGGACCGGCACAAGTTTTCTGCAATCATGACCACCGAGCAAAACTAGCATTTACGTGGACAAATCTGAATCTTCTGGACATTCGGAGAATGGAAGAAGAGAACCATTTTCAGGATGGCTCAATTTTTTCTGTCTATCCGGACACTGAAATCCCGAAGGAACAACTCCTTTCGTTGTCAGGTGTTTCTGAGATATACCGACTGAGGCTGTCTGGGTCTTTGCTGTACAAAAAAAAAAAGGAGAAGAGAAAAAGAGGAAGTCAGGACAAGATCAAAACCAAGAACAGCACTGAACGTAATAAAACTGTGATTCATTTTTTTTTTTACGTAACAAAAGCACTTCTTGCTTAAGCCGACTCTGCTCGTTTAAACCAGGAGTTTGCCGAGGCAAACATCAGATAAGAAATAAAGAAGACGCGACATCAAACACACAAACAGTACCTCGATAAGCTGAATAGAGTTGATCATTCTGCCATATATGCCCCAGTGAAACAATGCTCCACTTCCTCCTCAGCTGCTTATCAGCGGACTGAGCGGCGGGGAATCAGGCCTGGGTGGGGTTTCCATCCATCTGCCTGACGTTGCTCATCCTTTCTCATCCTCCTCCCTCCATATACTGTTTATATACGCCGTGTCATTTGTGCTCCTATTGATTTTTCTTCTGCTACATATATTAATTATTTAATGCACATTACGTCACTGGACAGCAATGTCTGGTGGTCCCAATAGGCACAAATCATCCAAGAGAATTAATCAGATTGACACAAAGGGGACTTTTTAAAGGGGTTTTGTGGATGCTGCAATATTTTTTATTTTCTTATTTACCAATTTGAAGCCCCAAGGATTTAGACCTGTTTCTTATTTTAGGACCCCCCACCACCACCACCACACAAACACAGACACACAAAAGACCTAAAATGACATGTCTACCATTGTACCCAAACACCAGAATATGAACTGCAACAAAAAAGAACCCTAATCCAGAGATTCAATATTCCTTAAACCCCTAGCACACAAACATTGTGTGCTAGGGGTTTAAGGAATTTCATGAAAAAATTTAACGTATGCCGCTGCAAACATGCTTTAATTCCTGCACAAAGACGACTAACTGACCAATCAGCTGTCTGCAGTGTTTCTATATTATTGTATTGTGCTGAGAGCGTAACAAAAATATTCATAATCAAAACTTAAAAAGCTGAATCCGATTACGTGGCAGCCCAATGCTTGACTTGAACCTTTGAACCATGTATTTCAAATCTAAATTTTTCATATGGATCAACAACACATTGCCCACTAGTCCACTACGCTACTTTGGGCCCTAATTAAGAGTGGCAACATCTAGCTTTATATTGCTGACACTCACTTTATTAGCAGTTGTTTTTGCTATTAGTTTCCCAGTTTAAAGACCAATTTTTCCATATAATTTTTTTTAATCGAAATAATGTAATTATCTCTTTATATCAGTGGTATCCTGTCTTTTTGACATGGAGGCTAAAATTATAAAGCCGAAAACCCTCGCAGGATATTTTATCAGATATATGTTTTTGTTTCTATCCTCTCCAGACTAAACTAAACATGGAAGGTTTAACACCAACGACCACGGTAGCGTCATTTCTGAAGGAAAGAGATCTGGAAGTCACTTTAGATTTAAAACATTATTGATCAGATTTATAGCGTTATTGAAAGAACGGCAGGGTTCCCCAGATTTCAGGCCCCATTTCTGTCACTTTAGATCATCAACTCTTTAAAGGTATTTGTAAGCAGTTTAAATGCAGTTGTGTGAGGAATAGAAGGTTATAAAACGCCACCAATATCAATTATCACTATTTGTTGACTTTAAAAACCTTTGTGGCTTAATCACATACCTTGGAGCAAATGCTTTGTGTTGTCCGGTTTGCATTAATGTTTTACCACGTACACCCACCATATTTAGAATGACACCATGTGCCTGCAGACTCAGCTCTGAGTTCATCAGCTGCTCACTGAACTTCCTCCTGAACTCGAGATGAATCACAAGCAAACACACCGACTGCCAAAACCACCCTACCAGCTCACTGCTGCAGAAAATATTATTTCTGCCCATAAAAATATTACAAGTACATCTCATACGAAATACACTGCTTTATTTACTTTTTTGCTCCAGTAACTACTTTTGCTATATTTACCGATCAACAGTTTGGACACAACTACTCAGGTGGGTTTTTGCTTTTTTTTCCCCGTGGGAAATTTCTAAGGAGCTGCTTCTTGATGACTAACGCGGGTGCCGTCAGAGTTCTCGCCGTCTTGAAACGGACCAGAAATGATTCACAGATGCCCACGAGTGGGATAACATTTGTCACCAATTGTTGGAGTGGTGTGGCGAAATGTAAAGGCAGCTTTTGACCAGCATGGCTACGACATGCTCTGGCTACAGCAAAAACAGGAACAAGTCTCCCCGTTTTGACTCATTTACAGGTTCTGAAAGAGTGGACTCTAAGCTTTCCACAGAGACAAAACATGTACAAAACAACAAAGAATTGAAGAAGATATGACCATTTCAATATTGGCACTATGTAAAGAAGATTAGTGCGAAAACAAAGGTTCTTTATCAGCCTTTAATCAGCCAGGGGGGTGTTAACAAAAGCGGATGATTTGAATTACTTTGCATACAGCAAAATGGGCATTTAAAGCAACGAGGGGTTTCCTCATAACTTCAACAAGCATGTTTTGCAATAAAACAAAAATCACTATTTTCTCAGAAATTGAAGGTTTTTCACGTTTTTCTCCGTTTGTGCTCTGCCTACTTGTTCCTACTTTAGCTGTGGCGGGTCACAGATCTCAAAGACAATGTGTGATATTTGGTTAATGAGAACAAGACAAACATTTAACAACATTTTGGAGAAACTTAAGGTTTCATAAAGCAACATGTGCAGTAAATAATCCAGTTTATCCAATCCATGACCTCTACTTCACACCTCTACTGAAATGCTGTAATTGGTTTTATGTCCTTGGTTTTTCTCCCTGTTCTTCTCAGGCAAACGTTAGTCTGGTCTCTGTGGGTGAACCATCTTGACCGACCAGACCTGGCCATGTTGGAAGTTGTTCTCATTGTCTTCCACTTTTAGACTATTTTCCAGACAGTGAGAGACCTCTTGGTCGCTCAAAGCATTTCCAAGTTCGTCCAGTCCATTTCTGGAGGCCCCAAAGAACCTGATTTGTTACGTGTGTGTAATTTTAGCCATTTTAAGGGAGACTGTATGTGGGTCTCACCTTAGACTGCATTATTTTATTACAATTTACCTAAAGCTTTAAAGGTGTTCACTTACTATCATATTTAGGTTTGTACAAAGTATTTAAGGTGAAGAAATGCAGCCTCCATTCTTCTAAACTGTGAAATAGGCCTTTACTTCAGTCCGCTAAAGAAGCACCATATAAGCTCCCAACTTTAATATTTAGTCTGTTCAGAATAAATCCACATGTTCTTACTATCCTAACAAACGGGTTGCATCTCCACTGTATTTTTTTTAAACAATTTTTGTGTCTTTTTGGGCTCGTTTCTGAACTTATTTGGGCTCAAAATAAGCATCTATATAATCACGAGTAAGAGACCCGCTTCTGTTGCAGCTGTAGGTTGGAGGGGGCTGCGTCTGATTCAGGGAACACTTTAACCGATGACTTGTGCTGACTTAAGCTATGCTTATCCTGCCTTCAACGCCCTAATAAATATTGCAAATACATTCAAGGTTATAATACTAATGGGACGAAAGGGAAGTTCCTTCCAGGCCTCCCACAGCAAATTATGCAGGGTATTTTTTACACCATGTCTTACTTTCTGTGAGATTTTCCGAGGGGACACTCTGAAGGGATCAACCTGCTAATTTATGTTGCTTCCACACTATTTCCCAACAAATCCCGGACTGGGGATGCAAACAAACAATTGACTTACAATTAAGTGCTAAATAATGGTTTATTGGATTAAAACGTGTCCACGCGGTTAACTGATGGTGCCTACTTAGACATCTTTTTCCCACTGTTGCAGTGTGGCCGCAGTCCAGAAGAGGGCGGCGCTGCCAGAACACGATAGTAATTAGAGAATTAATCATGGTGCAGACATGCCGGAACAGCAATGTGAAATGGCCCAGAGTCTGGTGTGGGATTATTGACACTATTTAATGAAGACAACGATGCAAAATGCACTTCATGCGGTTCTGTTTTTAATATAAACACTAAACAAGTTCCTTAAGTTACCACCTAAATAGCACCATTCAGCCAAGCTGCATGGCGGAGTAGCGTCAACTTCTCAGCTAAAAATGACAGATTTGCTAGGCGATGATGTGATGGCAGAAAAGCAGAGGGCAATGAGGGGAAAAAATGTGACATGATGCCAATAAGCACGGCTGATGGTGAAGGACTTCATCATGATTAAAAGTGTGTCACATATTTTATTCTATTTATCTTGTTTCTAATCAGTAACCCAATAGGTTACTGTTTTGTTTTGCTATATTTTATTAATGTCTAAGTTCAATAATATATGAGAGAAAGGAATCGCAATTTTTTTATTCAGTCAGTGTTTAATGCAGAAGGCACAATAAACTGTTAAAAATATATTCGTGTTGGTATATATTAGTATTAATAAAAGAAAAATAGTGCTTATGGAAAGACCCTCTTGATACATGAGCTTATCAATTAATTGTTAGTCGAACAATAAGATTAATCAACTTTCGATTAAAGTATATTAATTGATACTTTGCATCCCTCTTCTAGACTTAATAGAACTTAGGCTCCCAAATATCAGAAAGGAATAGGATTGCCATATTTTTTTAAAAATTTACATTGTGGTGAAGATATCCAAAGAAATAAAGATGCTTCTATCGTGCTCTGTGACTTTTAGCATCTTCACCTGTATCAAGCGAGGGCCTCTACAGCAGTCAGACTCCATTACTGATATGCAGAGCTTGAATTCAGGACACCAATATACTGCCTTTTCAAGAGTTCTCTGTAATATTAAATTAACTTTTATAAGTTTTGTGAAAGCCTAACCACAACCACACCATAGTATACATTACACGAACATTTACCAGTTTGTTTCCGTTTTACAAATAATGTTGGATCAGAAGAAAGCTGCATTTCATTTATGAATAAAAACTCATAAAATGAATCATGTATAAAAATTATCAAATACACACATCCGATACAAATCACCTTATGTTTACATTACACATGCAATTTACTTATTCTCAGCAAAATAAAATACAGATCGGGTCAATTTTCTTTTATGTTAAACCCGAACCCGAGCTAGAACGAAACTGTAAAAAATTGTATTTAAAAAAATTAAAACATTTTTATATTTACACAAGAGTTTCCCCCCTCAGCGTAATGCTAGTAGCTGTCAGAGCTCATCAATCAGCAGCTTTTATCAACTTGTCCTACACAGCGGTTTGCCTCCGAGTCCATTAACATTCAGCATCTTTGTACCGACCGAATTAAAGTCATGGTCAGCTTTTTATATGGTTTTAATAATTTACTATGTTCCAAAGACGGGTGTTTTTACAGCTACCACCCATTAACACAATAAGTCGTTTCATTAATCTCATATTTGACAGGCAAACCGGGTCCAATTGGGCCTGTTTATCCTTTGCTAATAGGCGCTAACAGCTAACGTTAGCCGCTCTCCATCACGGCTCGATGGTCTTTTAACGTCTCAGACAATGTTTCACTGACTCTGGACACAACCACAGAGGTTTAGTGGAGCGATGCTGTAGTGTCTGCAAGCGAAACAGCCGCCATGCTCCAGCCGGTGAAGATAAATCAGACTCACCTTACTCTGTTTACCATTATGTCATTCCAGTCCGTCGGCGTGAAAGTCCTCGGCGTGCAACTAAGGCTGGAGAAGAAGGTTCCACGTGACGTTCTCAACACGAGTGCGGACGTGAAAAAAGTCAGGTGCCCAGAAAAAATGCAATGACCAAAATCCTAAATTGTGAACACTTGTATGCACTGTATTTGAAGTAGTTTGTTTGTTTTTGTAATGACTGAAATTACTTATTTACAACTATATTTTTACCTTGGAAAATAATGTGACAGGTAATTAATCCCTATTACACATTTGTCCCATGAAGGGAGGGACGTCTTAATTCAATATATCTCACACTACAGTTTACACTAAAACATTCAGTTGACTGTGTAACAGGCCCTTTTTATAAAAAAAGTTGTAAATTATTTTCAGATAAATAAATGTTACAAAACATGCATTGCAATCTCTCTACTGCAGTCATGACTATAAATAATGAGTTCATTGTATTTTATTCTACTAATTTCATTTAAATATATACATATACCGCTTACTCACCAAATTTAAACTCGGGCAAAACTGAAACAAGAATAAATGTAATCAAAACAGATGTCCATCTCTCTATATACATGCTTATAAAACAGCAAACAAACAACATTCAGCACAATCTTTTTTCAAATAATATCATTCTATATTTTTATAATGATTCATTATTTGATTCTGTGTAGATTTTCTTAAATTAATTGACATATAAACTGATTTTCAAATCAATATTGCGACTCATAGTCTCATAGTCCTGTCAGCATGAGCTCTGCAGCTCCTGCATAGTTCACTTGAGCCTCTTGGCTGCTTGCTTTTTCTTGTCCAGCCTGCCAGTTTAGGGGGACTGTCTGCCTTTGGACATTCTTTCCATTTTTGGATGATGTATTGAAAGTGCTCAAGAAGATGTTTGAAGCTTTAGGAAGCATATTTTATAACCTAACCCTGCTTGAATTATCTCTCTCTGAACCTGTGGTACTTTTTCTTTACAATGGTGGTTGTTCACTAATCTTCCCAATCAAACCTCTGAGGCCTTCAGTGAACAGCTATATCTACAATGAGATAACATACGCACAGATTGACACCATTTGCTGTACTGTAGTTAAGGGTTCACCACCATTTATAGATTTTATTTGTGAAAACGCTTGGAACTTGTACCCTTTGTCCTTTCCGTCAAAATAGCCAAAACTTTGTGTTGGTGTATCCTATAAAACTGTAATGAATGCACTGACAGATTTGGTTGAGATGTGACAAAAAGGAGAAAATGTTCTAGAGCTGTAAGATGATGTGTATGAAATTAAGGCAAATATTGTAATTTTCCTTTCTCGAAACAGGATAAGTTGATAAGACCTTTTACATAATTGCACTTTTTATAAGCAAAGGTTAAATAATTTATCTGCTCAAATACACATAAATGTATATTTAAATGCATTTATCATCCACACATGTCAAAAAGTTTCCATAAGCTCATAAAGCAAAATTAAATACTGTATATCAAAATGGACTGATATGGAGCAAAAGTAAAAAAAATAAATTAAAGAAAATGGAAAAAAATAACAAGAAAATGACAAATGTTTTCCTGTGCTTATGGTAGATTAGGGAACAGACAATCCTACTTGATTTATTGTAAAACAGACCCAGGTGCCTACAAAAAAAAAAAAACAAGTGTTTGAGAGAGAAAACACTTCTGATAAAATTACTAAATAAATAAACCAACTAATAAATTGTAAGTACAAAATGTCAGTTAAAATAAAATTTATAAAAAAAAAATAATATTCTTTACACCGATTTTGATTGTAAATGATTTTAGTTCTTGTCTCTGACGGCATTTTTCTTGTTGAAATAGGATAAGTGGAAACATATCGCACCTTGGCACTTTTGTCTGTCTCTATTCTTCATTTTGTGAGCAAAGATCAAAGATGTTTTCTGAAATCTGATAAACCTTTTAGATTTTTCAAGAACTGTACTCTGGTGTATTTTGCATCAAACCAATTCTGAAACACACAGTGCATTTCCATTATTATTATTACCATGAAATGGGATGAAAATCTCTAAAAAGCATGATCAATACCAAGGATAGCAGCAGGATGTAGTACATGTATTTTGTCTCACAAAGAAAGGTCACAAAATACGTCTGCACTGACAAGTCTGACTGAAATGAAAAAAAAAAAGAAGCACAGAAGAAAGGAGGACACAGCAGAGGTGGAGAATGGGTTTCTGCTAATGGGCTCCTTGAAGCTGACCTGCCACCCAAAGTATCTGTCTAACGTGGTAAAACACATCATTCTCCTCCAAACAGGAGGCTGAAACAATGTTAGGCACCTGTGGAGTACTTCTCATTGTTGAAAATGTTTTAAGCATCAGTGAGTTGGACATGTTCAGACATTTCTTGCATCCCAACAAACACTGCTCTGGTGTCTGCTGTGCTGGTCAACATAGTAATTTTATTGCATTATGAGTCTATTCTTATGTCTTACTGGTGTGGCGAGATTTGTGAGGATCTAGAATGAATGCAGCCCATCAGGTAACCGTAGATTATACAAAAGAAATCCTATAGAGCCTGGTAAAAAAAATCAAGAGACAATTGGGATTTTTTTTGTGTTTGTTGAATTTCATACTGGGACACATCACTCCACTTAATAAAAAGAACAATCTGAACACCATGGATATTTGTTAGATTGGTCAGTTCTCATTTTATGCAAATAATTGCTGAAATAAAGTTATATATTCATTTGGAATTTGGGAGGAATGTTGTCAATTGCTCCTAGAAACACATTAAACAAGCACATATTCAAATAAAATAAAAAAAATCAGATAAAGTAAAAAAAAAAAAAAAAAATTAACCTGTCTCTTTATTTTGTACCTATGCTCTAGACAGAACAATTCAGTTAATCAGATTTTCTGTGAGCATAAAGACAGGAAAACAAACAAACACAAGCAACATGTTACCATAAGGCAGTGGTTCCCAAAGTGGGGAGCACACTCTCTGGTGGGAGAGGAGGGGGGGGGGCGCTACTCAGCCCAGATGAAAGCGGGAGCATGGTACGAACCTGTGAAAAAACTGATGCTTAGACACTGCTAACATAATTGAGAGGTTTTGATGGGGCTCCCATACAAATGAAAAACAGAAGATGAAGCATCGTCCAACAGGTTTCCAAACCCACTGCCCTATAAATTAAAAAGAAGACGAAGCAGATCTTGCCCTTAGCTTCACCTGCACAACCATGTATAACAAGGAGGGACCGCAGTGTTGTCTGTCTGAAAGTATCTGCTTGGGAAAGTTTGAAGCTTATGCTAAGACGTCACATGGAGACAAAGCATCCAGAGCACAAAGACAAGTCAGTTGACTTTTTCAGATAAAAGCTCAGAAACTGTTGTGCTCTAAAGTGTCTCTTTACCAAAGCTGCAACTGTGCAGGTGTTTGTGAAATTCAGTTCCCCTGAAATAAACTTCCCCAGGGGTGAGCGTATATGCCTCTATGTTGCCCTCTGGTGGACTGAGGACATGTCCAGCGTGTACCCTGCCTCTCACCCAATGACCCCCACGCACAACCCCACCCCCAAGGGGTGAAAGAATGAATAATAGTTGGCCGTTTTAACATGACTTTTATACGCATAGCATCATCTGCATTCAGTGAGCACAAAAACAGCTTTGTACAGTGAACTGCTGAAAACTTTAACACTGTTCTAAGTTTATGGCTTGCAGTTTCTGTTCAGCTTTTGTCATGTCGTCTGTCATAATTTCACATCGTCTGAACGAAAGTCCAGACATCCGTGGAGCACTGCTCCGTCTGAGCTTCAGAAATCCTTTTAGGGTAAGTGCCTGCGCCTGGAAATCAAGACTGATGCAACAAATAAGCATCAGCTTTAGGAATCAGGCCGTCTCTGATCCATCATTTGCTATCTAAGAGCAATCTCACATCCCCCGTCCCTTGACCAGTGCACTCGGGTCTCTCTCTCTTTCTCTCTGTCCTCAGTCTTGCCTGTTTCCCTCTTTATTTTTTATCAAACCATCTCCTGCTGCTGAGGAGTAAATTATGATTAGATTTAAGGATATGCAGTGCTTTCATCTGTCTAGCGTGTTGTTCAATGCCGCTCCCCTCTAACCCTCCTCAAGCCAGCTCCCTGACCCCCCAAACACACACAACACAATAGATGTCTACATCAACTCACTCACGGGCAATTGAACAGCAGAGTGGCCGCTTGGTCCCCATGGAAACATGTACGCGCGTGTGTGTGTGTGTGTTTAGTAGATGTTTGTCCTTTGCCGATACAAAGCAGAACAAGTGTAGAGACACCTAGACTGATGGTTTATATGCAAGTAATCTGTTTACCTATGATGCAACCAATCTGCAGCTACAGTATCATTTTTATCTAACATGAGAGGCTTAATAAGCTACGTTACTGAGTGCTGCTCTGTTCACCGGCTTAATAACGCTTGAAGAAAAACTGAAAGTGTGGGGCTTACATTATGACTAAGTAATGAAATGTTCTCATCATATTTTTTAACAAATGAAACCCCAAAAAAGTAGCTGTTTTTTTAATCAATCCTGTTATAAAATTATACATAACTAATTACCCCCAGAAGTCTTAGAGTTAGTAAATAGAGTCCTCTGTCTGTTGTTTAATCTCAATATATATGCAGTTTATGCATCGTGAACACCAAGGAACACAGCAGACAGGACAGGGAGAAGGTTGTTTAGCAATTTACAGCAATTTTAGGTTATATAACAATATTCTAAGCTTTGAACATGTCACAGAGCGGGGTTCAATCCATCATCTGAAAATGGAAAGAGCATGACAAAAAAAAGCCTAGGACATACAGTAACTACTTAAACTGACAGCCCTAGCCAGGATAGCATTATTCAGAAAACCTGCCACAAGTTTTATCATTTTGGACGTTTTTTTTTTCTCTAACTATTTTGCTCAGAGTTGATCAGAAGATGGATGCAGCTAAATACAAGACAATCTGGGTGGAAAACGTGTTAGATGCTTCAATGGACCTGAGACTATAATGCAGGTTTGCCATGCAGCAGGACAAAGACCCTTCAGATACAGATAGAGCTAGGAATGGTTTCAATCAAAGCCTATTTATGTTAGAACGGCCCAGTCAAAGTCCAGCCCTAAGTCTAGTTGAGAAAAAATAATGAGACTCAAACCATGATTTTTGCAGAAGCTCTTTAAAACCTCACTTTTCTTCCCCTTCATGTTTATGCACAATGTCAGTCTATCGCACAGCTGATTAATCTTGGCAATCCAAAGAACTATTTAGCCTTAGCTAAATTTGTTTAGTCGCTAATGTCCCAAGAATCTTTGAAAAACAGAGCATTTTTTATTATAAATTCCCATCTGTTTGATCTCAAAACTGATCCTACACATATAAACCAAATCAAATTGAAAATGGGAATCTAGTACTCATTGAACAATACACGTTTGTGTTTGACAAAACTTTATAGGCAAAAGTTTCTGCATAGAGCAACAATATGATTAGATTCAAGGATATGCAGCAATAATATAAAGTCACTATTAAACAGAAGAGCTGGACAACGTTGGGCACCACACGAGTAAATTACCTGTGCATGTTTTTTGAGTTTTCAAAAATCCCGACTTAACTTTTGATTTGAACGAAAATCTACTAAACCTTAAGATTATTTTTTTCTCTGCATCTCACCTGCTCTCCTAAAGGTGGTGGATTGCAAACAAATTATCTTACAAAATGTATTTTTGTCTTTTTCGGTTTTGATAAAAATAACACTTTGAAAGCATCCCCAAAATGAAGCTCCAAATAATCAGATTAGAGATTAATGCAATTCCCTAAAAAACATAAAAAATAGAAAATATATAGTCAGAACTGGCCCAAAAAGCAGCGAGCCCTGGTGACAATTGATTTCGGTGTCCAATGAAGTTAAAGCACAGCACCTCTGGCCTGTTCCCTCAGAAGGGTGTTCACACTGAGTTGGTTCTGCTGAAGGTTTCTTCCTGTTAAGGGGGAGTTTTCATCTCCACTGTCACTGCATGCATGCTTGGTATGGTATTGCTTATTTTTTTCATTAAATATGTCAATTAAACTCGCTGCCTATTTGTTTCCACTTTGGTCCAGCTACAACCTCTTAAATCATCACCTACTGACATTTATTTGCAATTACAGCAAGCCTGAAAAACAGTCTCAGTTTACAAACAGCTAAACAACTTGGAATATTAGTTTAAATATTTATATGTTAATAAATTATATTATTGAATGATTACTGATTTGTTTATTTAACTGAGGATTTTCTTTTGCATACCACCTTCTGCCGTGTGAGAAATCATTTTGCACTCTTGAGTGCCCTCTGCTGGCAAACGGACTTGAAGCAGGATATTATCTCGTGTACTCCATTAAAAATATTATTCTGATGTTAATTTCACAATTTTCCTCATGTTTTAAACATTTGGTTCTAAGGTTAAAATAAAATTCTTTACCTGCTTGTATTAGTAACATTTTTGCCTGTAAGGATGTTCCTTTCATTCTCGCTTTAATTAATGCACAACATCTTATCCATACCAGTAGCACCTCATTTCATGCTTGCAACTTCATCTGGCTTTTCTATGAGATAAAAGAAAATCCTGATGAATAAGTAACCACTGTATGTTGCAAAAAATACAATCAAAAGTACTTGCAGTAATGTGAAAAGGTATTCGTCCCTTTACAAATTTCTGACAGACAGATGGTGATAGAAGAAAAACAACCTGAGTAAATACAAAATTAAGTTTTCACATAATGTTTTAGCTTTTAAGGTGGGAAAAGTATTCTAAACACATCTAACCTTATGTGAAATAGTAATAGCCCCATAAACCTTTGAGTCAAGGTGCCTCCGTTGCACTTGCAAAAACTGCCAATGAGTATTTTATGTTGCTATTGCGGAATATTGGCTCAGTCTTTGCAAAATTTTACAATGCAGAGTTTTCAACCAAGAACAACCTGTTTCAAGCCATTCAGAGGTGGATTTGCTGGTGTGCTTTCAGTCATTGTTTGGGCGATGTTCATTACCTTGACATTCACATTAAAGGTACATAACCCTGTTATACGCTTATAAAAAAAAGACTAAAAACCATTTGGTCATGATAAAATAAGGTTATACACACCAAGTGTCCATCCTGATAGTGTTTTGATTGTCCTTTTTGAGCCTAAACAGAACTCCAGCACTGGGTGCAATGAGCATATTTAAAAAGACATGGCGCCAATCTACTCGAAGTACCACAGAACTATCAGAAAGACAGATGGCGACTAATAAATCAGTACTAAATGATGCCGGACCGAGCCTGCAATGCCGTGGTCGAAGACCAACAGTTATTAATCAAACAAACCAATCTACAGCAACTCTAAGAGCCTCATGTCAGAACATCACGGAAAAAGAAAATGCCCATTTGTAAACGGAAACAGGGAAATAGCATCAAGGTAAGAATCAATCAATCAATTGATCGATCTATTTACAATGTTGTTTGTACTTCAGACTGTAGAGGCTAAGAAGAGCAATGCTATTACTAATATCGCAGCATAAATAAGGATGTTTACTCACGTCAACCCAACTCTGCCGTTACATCTGCGCCTCGGCAGCTTTAGCTTCCGCTTCAGTGAACAGCAACGTTCATACTGTATTCCCAGCGACATTCCAGTCTTTTCCCTCTTGGAATCATATATTTTTGCCTTTATTTTACACTGGATCTTGAACCTTTATTCATTGTTTCCAGACTTCGCTTGGAGGTGCTAATAGCCGTTAGCTTCGTCCTTGTTTATCCCCTGCGCAAATGCGCAGTGTCGTCCCTCCATTGTTATTATAAATATATACAAAGGGATTTATTTACCAACAAACTAAGCAAAAATAAAGTGTAAAACACCAAAATAATAACTAATACACCAGCAAGACGTGATAATCTTTCAGAAAAACTGTGTATGCAACCAGAGTGAATTATTGACGTGTAGATAAAAAAAAGCCAGGTAACATGGCTATGTACCTTTAGGGATTCTCTGTAACAGAGCATAATTAATGGTTGCATCAATTATGGTCCAGGACATGAAGAAGCAAAGAAACTCCAGTCTATCACGATGCCATCATCATGTTTGTGATTCTGAAATACGGTGTTTTACACCAAATATAACAGGATGCAAACTTTTCAACAAGTTACACTTTTTTTGGCAGTCCATACATTTCCCAAAATATGTTGTGGAGCATCAAGATATATTTTCTAAATGTGAGACAAGCCATTGTGTTCATCCTGTTAAGCAATGCTTTTCGCTTTGAAATGCTCATGTGGGCGCCATTTTTATCCACTCTCTTACTTAGTTTTGAAACATGAATACTGACCCACTGATTCAAGTTTTCTCCAACAATAAAGGATGTCACTGTGGCTCCATTAAATTTCAAAGTTTTATAAATATCTTTGTAATACCTCTTTCTAGACTGATAAAGATCAATTACATTTTTTTCTCATCTGTAAATGTTGCTCTTCAGACGATTTAGCCTACAACATGGTGCCAGAGCATAAAGTAGGTTCTGTGTTAATTATACAGGTCCGACAGTAATCTGACCTTGGTGTCACAATCTCCAGGTGCTTGTGTTCTGATTGTCTTTTGTGTTATTTTGACTAGTTCCTTAAGTTCCTAGATTTTGCTTTCTTTAGTTATTTTCTTGTACAATTTTTTTCCTGAGGTGTTTGTTGTATTTCAGTTCTTCTAATTCTTTTTTAGTTCCCAGGGGTGATGGTAGCACAAGAGTTAGGGAGTTGGTCCTGTAACCAACGTGTTTCTGGTTTGATCCCCCGATTTGCCAGTCTCAGTTGTTGTGTCCTTGGGCAAGACACTTCACCCACATTGCCTGCTGGCAGTGGTCAGAGGTTCTGGTGGAGCCGACGTATGGCAGCCTCACCTCTGTCAGTCTGCCCCAGGGCAGCTGTGGCTACTAACATAGCTCACCACTGTCAGGTTGTGAATGTGTGCGTGAATGGGTGAATGACTGTAGTGTGAAACGCTTTGGGGCTATTTACCATTTCTTTTGGAGATTTTGTTCTTAGCTCATTCTATGTATATTTAGTTATAATTTCTTTTCAGTCTATTGCTTTCCACTCCCCACTTATTTGTTTCATTGATCTCAGCTGCTTCTCAAATGTCTCCTGATTGTATACACTTGTCCTTCTCCACGGCTTCTCCTGCTTATAAGCTCCTGGTTGTCATTTGCCTTTTTGCTGGTTTCTCCGATAAATTGTCCTGTTGTTTCCTGTCAGTTTTTCAGTACCTAGTGCTCTGTTTACTCTTTTGGATTTTTGCCTCCTGCCCTGCTGTGAGTTTATTCTGTATTTGTTTCATTAAAAGAATACCACACTTTCTTCATGTGGCTTACGAGTTATTTTCTGCACTTTGGTCCAGGAAACGCTTCACAAATTATGACAGTGGATGTGGCTATTTAAATTTAATGTTCCAATTACAACAATGTGATTCATTAAAGTTAGTTCCTGTTTCAAACCAAAAATGTTTTGTTCACTGTACTGTGCATACAGACAAAACAGAGCTGCACAGCAACGGCAAACACAAGTGAAGAAATTCCAACCCAATGGGTAGCGCAACAAGATAAACACGTGTTTTAAATATGCAAGATGAGGTTGTTGCAGCAAAAGCTAAATGGTGCAGTTTTTTCCTCTATCAGCTCAAGTCAGTAATGAGGAAGAATTTTTTTTTCTGGGCTTAGTTTAATGGAGGCTTGCAATTGTTGATAGTGTGAAAACCGGAATACTATCACACCGCTTGAATAGAAAATACAAAATAACTAATTAATAAAGCTCATATAACATGCACACAATAAAATAATAACATACATGAGTTTGTATTCTGAAATATGCTAAGTATGAAAACACAGGAAGTAAACAATTCTTACTTTGCAGGAAGACTCATGATTTTTAATCAAACTTTTTAAGTTCATAAAGGCTCATTATCAGAATTAGATCTTAGATACAGATGATTAAAAAGTAACACAAGGAACTACATACAAGGAGACGGTTTGAACAAAGCAAAATTAGAAAAAGGAAAAGAGAAATATGCTAGAATAAAAGACTCAAATTCAGAAACGCATTTGGTTAAAGAGCAAAATTATAAGAAATCACTAAACTATAATTTTACCCCAGCTCTTCAAAAGTCGAAAGGTTTTCTTTAATAGGAACTCTATATTGTTGTTGTTACAACAATACATGACAAAGTAAAGAACTGGTAAATTGTCTTTCACAGAGATGCGAAAATAAAAACTAATTTTCAGCTATTACTAATTACTTTGCTACACTTTTCTAAGAGTGAACTTTTTAAACCTATCTTGCAGTCCGGCTTGCAACATAGACCCTAATCCACATTAAGCGGCAAGTGGTCAAAAGAAATGGAAATGTCATGTTTGGGAATTTTGTTAAAACATTTTCTTTAACATTTGATTTTCCACCACTGAATAAATGTACCAGGTGAGAGTTGTGCTTTTTTTGTGTCTGATTAACACCCAGTGATTCTGACCGTAGAATTAAAACCAGCTTGCAGTTTACGGCTTTTTCCACTGCTGAATGCACCTTTTTCCTAGACACACTGATGCCTAATCACGTACAATCCCCCTAAAAATATTAGTACGAAAAACAAAAACACAGATGGAGTAAATGGGAAAAACACTCAATATAAAATAAAATCAAACAGGAAATGTATGGCTCATAAAAAAATAAAAAATCTGAAAATGCTTAAAAGATGTGAAACGCAACAACTTGGAATAAGCAATTCAACACAAACCATAAATGAGACTTCACATGAATAAACACAAAAGAATCTGCAAATACTGTTTGCAACGCAAACACATACAGAAATAGATTTTGGAATTACCATGACTTTCAGAGGATTTCCTTAAAAGGACTACATGACGGTACAAGACTCAGTACTGTTGCATTGCAGTAAGAAAGTTCTGGTTTTGAAGCCTTAGTCAGGCGTTTCTGCATCTTCCTATGTGCATGTACAATCCCAAAACATGGAGATATGGCTGAAAACTGCCTACAGGGTGTGTGTTCTTGTACTTATAGCTGAGTGAGAACACTGCTCATTTTACTTGTAAAGTGAGGACTTTGATGTAAAGTGAGGACCTTTTTTGGTACTCACTTTTTTCTGGGATTAGGGTTAGGTTTAGCACTATCGTGTTGATCATGTTTAGGGGTTAGGTACATACTGGTAAAGGTTCCATCATTTCTCTCTGTGAAATGATGGAATGTAAAAATCGTTGTGTGTATGTTTTGATCTGTTTACAGTAAATACAGTAAACACATTGAATAAATCACTTGAAAACACGTGTTTAATTACTGAATTTAGATCCCTGTGTGTTTACAGAACTATGACAAAAAGTATGACCTCATACTGACCGACTATCTTGTGCACAGAGAAAGCATGTGTTTTCCATTTTTACTCTCAGTGCTCAGTTGTTTCTTCATGTGTTTATTAATTAATATTATGGGTCTTATGTACTGTTGTGTACAAAAATACCATTTTGAGTGTTTGCTTTTGCAAGTACCTTATGATGTTTTGTCACTTCCTGTGGAGTGGATGCTCGTCACTTCCTGTTTGCGATAAGGCGTATTGTGTCAATTCCTTTTTTCACGGTGTGAACTACGGTCTGTTGCTCCAGACTCTCTCACTTTTATATTTAATCTCTTTGCTGTAACATCTGTTTCTAACACATAAGCACTTTTAAAACATTCTCTGTAGCTGCACATCACTCTTGGGAACTCCTCGTGTTTCACACGGTTTGCTTTATTGGCGTGGTAAAAGGGCGCTAGCCTAGCTTTAGCTCCACAATGGCTTCCCCCCTTACTCTCTCCTCCACTTCTCCGTCTCTGTCTAAGTCTCCCCTTATCTCCTACTCTCCGTGTCAGAGAGAGTTATTCCTCTGCCTCATTTAGTGATAATGGTACTTGTAATAAATGTAGCATTTTTGTAGCTTTGGAGGCGAGGGTGTCTGAATTGGAGACCTAGCTCTGTACTATGGAAAAAAACAGCTGATAGCCGCTCCTTTGCTAGCGCGGAGCCACATAGAGTAACTTTATGTAGTGGTCCTCCAGAAGCACCCGAGCAGCCGGGTAACCAGGTCGGCTGGGTGACGGTTCGTAGGAAGCATAGCTCTAGATTCCAGCCCCCAGGTCTGTAATATTCTGGTTTATTAGCTTAAGTTATTTTACTCTCCTGCTTTAGGTTCTCTGGCTGCTTTGAGTTTTGTCTTGTCTAGATTCTTGTTTACTGTTTAGTTTATCCTGTTATGTCCACTTGTCCTGTCAGCTTTTTAGCTTAGGTTCTGTCTTAGTTTGGTTTGTGTCATAGTGTGGGTTTTGAGGTTTCTTTTGCAGTTATTGTTTTAGGTTTGGTTTCTGATATGTTCTTGTTTTGAGCCTCAGCACTGATGTCTGGTCTAATTACTTACTCTACACACCTGCCTAACTCCACCCCTGCTGCAATCACCTCACCGGTTTCACCTGCTTCCACCTCCATATAAACTGTTGAGACCAAACATCAGTGCCAGGTCGTCTTGTTGATTTCAGGGTGAGTCTTCTCCAACAATCTTTCTGTTTTAACTTGTGGAGTATTTTCCCCCTATTTCTCCAGAGATTTTGAGCCACCCTGTTCCTGCCTGCCTGTCTGTCCCTGCCTTACCTGCCTGGTAGCTCTGTTTGTTTTTTGTACTGCCCTTTTGGTTTATTTGTTCCAGTCCTTTGAAACAGTTATTAAAAAGATTGTTCTGAACCTCTGCTGGTCTAGTTGAATTTTGGGTCCCCTGCCTCTGATTCATTACAAGGTCACCACCAACCCGTCTACGTTTCTAACAAATTTTTGCCACTCAGGGACACACCCGCTGAGAAGCCGACCCTACCTGAGGAGTTTTAGTCAGGCTTCAGAGCTCATCATAGCACTGAAACAGCTCTGGTGAAGGTCACTAATGATATTCTTGTGGCCTTAGATAATGGACTTGTGTCTATACTTGTCCTGTTAGATCTCAGTGATGCATTTGACACAGTTGATCACAATATTCTCCTACGAAGACTTGAATATACTGTAGGGATTAAGGGAAAAGCATTAGGCTGGTTTAAATCTTATCTGTCGGACAGATTCCAGTTTGTTCATGTTAATAATAAATCTTCCTCAAACTCTAGGGTCACCTGTGGAGTACCACAAGGTTCACCCCTTGGAACAATTCTCTTTACTATATATATGCTTCGGCAAAATTATCAGCAGCAGCATGGGATTAATTTCCACTGTTATACTGATGACACTCAGCTATATTTATCCATAAATTCTGGTGAATCCAATCAGTTACTTCGTCTGCAGTCATGTCTTGATAACATCAAAAGCTGGATGACTTTAAATTTCCTGCACTTAAATTCTGTCAAGACAGAAGTTGTAATCTTTGGACCAGAGTCCTCAAAAAATAAACATCTTAATCAATCACTTAATCTGGATGGCATTAACTTGCCCTCTGGTAATAAAGTAAAAAATCTTGGTGTTATTTTCGACCAAGACATGTCATTTAAATCGCATATTAAACAGGTTTCCAGAGTTTCCTTTTTTCACCTCAGTAATATCGCCAAAATTAGAAACATTCTGTCCAGGGGTAATGCTGAAAAACTAGTCCATGCATTTGTTATCAGGAAGTCCACAAAATGCAGTTCAAAGTCTTCAGCTGATCCAAAAATGCTGCAGCAAGAGTTCTGATGAAAATCAATAAGAGGGATCATATTTCTTCAATTTTAGCTTCCCTTCATTGGCTTCCTGTTAAATCAAAAATAGAATTTAATATTCTTCTTCTAACGCATAAAGCCCTTAATAATCAAGCTCCATCATATATCAGAGCTCTGATTACCCCGTATGTTCCTAACAGAGCACTTCACTCTCAGACTGCAGGTCTGCTGGTGGTTCCTAGAGTCTCTAAAAGTAGAATGGGAGGCAGATCCTTTAGCTATCAGGCTCCTCTCCTGTGGAACCAACTCCCAGTTTTGGTCCGTGAGGCAGACACCCTGTCTATTTTTAAGACTAATCTTAAAACTTTCCTTTTTGATAAAGCTTATAGTGAGAGTGGCTCATGTTACCCTGAGCTACCTCTATAGTTATGATGCTATAAGCTTAGGCTACTGGAGGACATCAGAGTCTATTTTTCTCACTCTACTGATTAGGCGCCCGCCTATGCATTGAAAATGCATGGCGGAGGCCTTATGTTATGCACCTAATAAGGGTTTCTTTAATATAGCTTTTTATTCTTCCGTCACCGTGAATACAGCCCGAACCGTAGGCTGTACCCCCACAAACTATATATCAAAACGTGCGTCTCGGCGGTGCGAAGTGTGCTATTTGTACTTGACGCCATTTAAAGTTACCGTGGTGACAAAATTAACCAAAAACCACTTCTCAAAACCACTTCCTACACACAGTTGACCTCACAAAAATGCAGAGCTCAGCATGGCACTTTTTTTCGGTACAGTGGTTTAGGTGTTGGGCTGGTGCACCAAAGGTCGCAGGTTCGCAACCCGCCGGGGGGGTACCCAATATTTTTTTTTTTTTTTTTACAAGTAACAAATAAATAATTTGAACAACTGATATAAATGAATGAATGATGGAAAAATTGCAACAGCAAGAACTACTGCTCATTAGCAGGCGCAATATGGACTTTTCATCTCTGCACCGTCTCACATAAAAAAAACAACAGTTTTCCTGAAGTTTTTTTTAATCTATTTTTCACCGGACTTTTTCTTCCAAAACTGCACCGCGTTGCTGCGCAATAGCACACATGAATTTCTGGACCTTCGGAGCTATAACAGTGATACATTTATCGCCGATATTCCCGTCATCCTATAGTTCTTCAGAACACTGGAACCTGCCGACTTCTCCCAGCCGGGCGGAAGTGCAACTCAGCCGGCATAAACAAAGCCTGTGAACCGCGGAGGGTGGTGCGTGCTAGGCTAAAGCTAACACCACACTGGCTATCTTTTCTTTCAAAACTGCACCGCGTTGCTGCGCTATAGCACACATGAGTTTCTGGACCTTCGGAGCTATAACAGTGATACATTTAACAGGTGTTACGGTAGCTGGTTGCGCTGCTGATAATATAAAGATGAGGAACACAGCGCACCACTAGAGGGGCGCTAATAATCCTTTTGGATGTGGTCAGCACCCATTAAAACACGAAGAAGAAGAAGGGCGCACCGCTTTTAAAACAGAAGAAGAAGAAGTGGTCATGAACGGTGATGCGGAGCTGTTATGGTAAGTGTGTTAAGCCGGCATACACTGTACAAGTTTTTCAGTCGTGGTACTTATATCGTCTCAAACTGTGCGACGGAACCGCGGGTTTAAAAAGTTCACCGCTCACGATCTGTGTACGGCGCAACTACTGACATCATATACGTAGACGCGTCATAGGGCGCAGGTTCGCACGTCAACGTCACCGCCATATTGTATGTGGCAGAAAAAAGTTGAGTTCTGTTATTGTGAACGTGGATCAGAGAAGATGCCTCATTACTGTGCTGCAATAAATACACACACACACACACACACACACATATATATATATATATATATATATATATATATATATATATTTGTGTGTGTATATGTTATGAGGATCGACTTGTTAAATCTAAACATTGTTTTCATTATTTCATAAAACTGTGTCACTTGTGAACCTTTAGGAACATACTTTTTGGGTGAGTATTAAAGAGGTAAAATTAATAAAATGAGAGAAAAAAGTCCTAGGTCAATAAAGTAAAAATAAACAAACAAACACAAAAGTGATAATGTTATGATAAAAACATCATATCATGAGAATTAAGGGGGAACATTTCCAGAATACACACAGTTTGCAGAATTATTTTACTCCTGGAGTAATAGGGCCAGGTTAGATTATTTTAAATATTTTTATTTTTTAGGAGAATAAATTCAAGAGAATGAAGCTAAAGGGATACGAAAATAAACTTGTAATATTACAAAAAAAAAATACTATGAATACAAAGTATATTCAGAGATTCAAGTCCCTCTGATACTGTTTAAGTGACTGAGTAACTGCAGATTTGCCACATTTAAGATGGTGGACGCTCTGACGCATCGCAGCATAGGCAGAACCCGCCCAACGACGCGTCTACTCTTATATTATGTCTATGGGCGCAACGCTCGGACGCGACCGGTGCTCATACTGTAGAAGAAGAAGAAGAAGAAGAAGACGGAAGTGTCGATGGCTACTGTAAACATTACCGGAGAGAAACGTGCTGCTTTGGCAATATGTGCAATTTTGTGTGCAGAAAGCCCTAAAAAGAAAAGGCGACGACGTATTTGGAGAAAGACATGGCTGAGGAAACATGACTATACGGTCTGCCAGTTTTACAGAAAGAACTTGAGGTAAGCTGGCGACAGTTGTTGTGCCAAACCAGGTATCCCCGCCAGGATTTGTATCCCCTGCGTCGGGAGCGCGCATTCAGCTTGCTGAACGCAGTAAACTCCGCCTCATTTCCAGACAATTCGGCGTGAAAATCAAGATGTTTTATTTCTCTTAGCGAAATATAGGAATAGTGCCGTTAGATTATTGTTCAGTTAATGGGTTACAATTGAAAACGTAACACTTGTTAGTACGATCGTAAGGGATTGCTATGTCGGTTAAAACTAGTCTGATCACTCAGTATAACACGTTCTGATAAAGTAAATGGCTCTATGGTCATCTCCAGATGTGTCACGAAAGTATTATGTCATTAGATTGTTGCATGTCTGTCTGCTGAAACTAAAAACCCACCTTCCTGAGTCCATCACAGCTGTCTACTTGTTCGTTTTTTGTGTGTGGATAGACCCGCATGAATGGATTATATAAAGCTGATTCCAAGTGTGATCAAATGAACACAGAATAAAGTTACTGCCAAAATGATCAGATCTAATTATATTTTAATTCAGCCAAGAACCATATTAAGAAAACAAGATGTGTCGCTTTAAAAAAAAAGAACAGTATGAGGAGTTTCAAAATATATTACAATATATAATATTGTAATTGGGATTTTGAGGTTCTATTGGCTATTTTTTTTTAAAGTAGGCTGACAGGAAAGGGGTTATGAGAGGGAGGAAGACACGCGGTAAAGGACCTCAGGCTAAGTTGAGGACTAAGGCCTCTTATATATATATATATATACCCGTGCACCATCAGAGCAGGCCCAATCTTTGGATTTGTAAGTAATGCTGTCCTCATCTTGCACAAAGTCAGCCAAGAAATGTATGCTGGAAACAGACTATCATGCTGAGCATATATGTATCCCCTTCCAAAACGGATTAGCAGTATCCCACATTCTAGATTTTTGGCATATAAACACCTCTTATAACAACAAGCACCTGCTGAAAATTTGAAGCTGTTAGCTCTTTTAATGAAGAAGTTACAAGGGGATACAAAAAATATCGGGGTCAGCCTGCCAGAATATGTATCCCCTTCCAAAATGGACTAACAGTAGCTCACATTCTTGAGTCTTGCCACATAAACACCTCTTATAATCACAAACAACTGTAGAAAAGTTGAAGCTGTTAGCTCTTTAAATTAAGAAGTTACAAGGGGATACAAAAAATATGGGGTCCAGCCTGCCACAATGTGTAACACCTTCCAAAATGGACTAACAGTAGCCCACATTCTTGAGTTTTGGTACAAAAGGTGGGTTTTTAGTTTCAGCAGACAGACATGCAACAATCTAATGACATAAAGCTAATACTTTCGTGACACATCTGGAGATGACCACAGAGCCGTTTACTTTATCAGAACGTGTTATACTGAGTGATCAGTTTAGTTTTAACCGACATAGCAATCCCTTACGATCGTACTAACAAGTGTTACGTTTTCAATTTTAACCCATTAACTGAACGATAATGTAACGGCACTATTCCTATATTTCGCTAAGAGAAATAAAACATCTTGATTTTCATGCCGAATTGTCTGGAAATGAGGCGGAGTTTACTGCGTTCAGCAAGCTGAATGCGCGCTCCCGACGCAGGGGACACATCCTGGCGGGGATACCTAGTTTGGCACGACACCGTGCCCATTTAACACCCCAGCCTTTTGCTGTTTGTTTATCAACAACGAGATATGTCGATTTTAAAAACAGAACAATGTATTAGGAATTTAAAAAAAATCTATTTCATTTTATTAGAATGTGATGTTTAAAAATATTTAGACTTCGCAAAGCTGGAGGTTAAAAGTTTTATTGATTTTAAACACTCTCCTGATGCAGGGGATACAAATTCTGGCGGGGATAAGTCGTTTGGCTGTGCTATCCTAGCGCAGCAGGTCTTGGTGATATCACAGTAAAATGAGCAAAAGTCTGGGCTATTTCTGCCCTGTGATGGACTGCCGACCTGTCCAGTTTATACCCCGCCTCTCGCCCATTGACAGCTGGAGATCGGCACCGGTCCGAACCCAGCAGGGATAAACGTGTTAGAAAATGGATGATGGATGGTCTGGGCTATTTCTTTTTCCTTGCCATTAAGATCTTTGCCAACTGGCGCCAGAAAATACTATTATTGCGCTTTCTTCGTCTGGAACACCTTACACATTGAAGCGCACTCCTGACAATACAGCGATCTGATTGGCTGAGCAGCAAAAATCGAATCACGTGACCTCTCGGCCCGGAGCGCAACAGTTCAGATTTTTTTATCAGCAATAACTTATTAATGTGCAAGTGAAAACGTGGGATTATTGGTGTTTTGAGATCACTGCTATGTGTAGCAACTTATCTAAGCGCAAGAAAGTTGACCGTCTGACCGTT
>NW_023396971.1:0-81504 GCF_011125445.2 Fundulus heteroclitus
GCACCCAAAAGGGCGTTTATAAAATGGCGTATTTGCAGCGTTATCATTACAGATAACTTAAACGACCTCTTCAGAGGTTTAAAGCATTATTCCCCATACCTTCTATTTTTTTGTTCCACGTTTAATAAATAAGGACATGCAGGTGTGGAAGCAGCTTGATCTGAGATTCTGAAGGAAAGAAAATGCAATGACTTGAAAGCGCGGCCTTCTTTCTTTCAACTTCATTTTTCACTTCATCAAAGGTTGTGAAAGAATAAATCTGCCACAAAACGCAGTCGAGTAATGAGCACTTCCTTTGATTGCTTAAAAACTGATTTTGTTTTATTGCTGCAGACCTCAGTTAATGACCCCGAAATATATTTTTGAGCCATGTTGTGTTATGAGATAGAAATTCTTATTGTAAAGTGCCTTCTAAAAGTATTCACACCCCTTAACATTTTCACATTTTGTCATGTTATCTAGGGAACAGGACCTCAATCAAAAACTTGGCTAGGCAGGCAAGGAACACTGGTCATCTAATCACTATGGCTACATCGCCACTGCAGGTCTTAATGCTCAATTCCAATTTTTTTCTGAATCTGATTTTTTGCAAGGTTCCCATTATTTTTAAAATTCTGACTCTTGTGTGAACTGTTTGCGGCTCCAAACTGACCTGCACAAAAGAACTATGCCATTTATTGTGTCAGCATCGGGTGCTGAGGAAGAAATAACAAGAAAGAGCAACTCTGGCATTCTTAGTTTTGAATGGGAAAGTTTTGGCTGCACCAAGGTCTATTTGGCTGCGGAGATGCGTTGAAATGTGATACATACAGAGGGGGTCGTGGCCTAGTGGTTAGAGCAGCGCGCTTGCACTCAGAGAAGGATGCAAGTACCTGGTTCGATCCCCAGTGCCGGCCCTCTGGGTCCTTGAACAAGACCCTTAACGCCAGATTTCTCCCCGGGCGCTGCACATGGCAGCCCACTGCTCCCCAAGGAGATGGGATAAAAGCAGAGAACAAATTTCATTGTAATGTATGTTTCAATGACAATAAAGATGATATTACTATTACTATTGCAACGACTGAAGGCCTCTTCGGCATTGCAAAGTCCTCCGTGTGCAGGATTGTACGCATATTTTGCATTAAAAAGACGCATTAAATCCGCCTCGGAGGTTCTCACTGAAGTCACATTCCAAAAGACCAGATGAATAAAGAATCAGATTCAGGACCACATATGGAAGTGGCTCAAATGTGACTTGAAAAGATCAGATTTGGGACAGATCTGAGCGTTCCCATTGGTTCTATAACGTCTGACAATGGTCTCTTGACCTGCACAAGATCAGATTTGGGCCACATTTGCTTGCACTGGGAACGGGGCCTATGTGGCTTCCATTAATCTTGGTTTGCTTCCACAGGTTTGCCTGTGGAAGCAAACCTGTAGGCCAACCTGCCTTCCAATATGAAGGCAGGTGATCAGGTGAACTGAGTGAGACCAGTTGCACTGTGGCAGAGGAGCGCAGGTGCAGCTCATGATCCTATAGCAAGGAGCAAAGGCAGATACTCAGCCAGCCAGGCCAGAACATGACACACGAGGCTTTTGCTTGAAGGAAACAAAAAAAAGCAGATAAAGGAACTTGGACCAGACCAACCAGAATAAAAAATCTAGCAGCAGGCAAGTGACCATGGATGGATTTATGTTCAAACATTTATTGTTGCGTGGTAATCTCCAACCTCTAGTGCACACCTCCCCCTTCCCCCCCAAAAAAAAATATCACCAGCTGCCACTCAAACTGAGCATATACTAAGATTAAATTATACATAGCAGGACTCAATTTACTAATTATATGACTTCTGAAGGCAACTGGATACGTATGATTTTATTTGTATTTTGTTTGAGCAAAGGAGGTTTGAACACAAATGCACAACACATCAGCTTTATCTATAAAAACTTTAAACACACTTTTCAATTACTTTACAATTATGTACCACTTTGTGTTGTTATGTCACATAGACTCCAAGAAAGACAAATTAAAGTTTGTAGTTGTAATGTGAGAAAAGGCAAACACTGTCTTCACGGCTTTGCCTCGTTATACAATTCCCCAAAACTAGATTTGAAATAGACGGCAACAAACGCAGTTGTTGCATTAGCATTTGTTAAAGATGTAGTCCAGGCTCATAAAAATAACTCAAACCAAGCCTGCTTGTAACCTGAAACCACATTCTTTGATCTAAATTTTTAAGCCAGTTGTCTCAAAACCTGGAGACATTTATTTTTACACAAACTATTCCGGGGAGTTTGAAACTCCCCGACGTTCACCTGTTCCCATAATATGAGGTAAGCTGACCCAGCAGTGCCATCAAATCAACTGGCAGATGATGAACCCGCTCCATGAGATCGATAGGGGCGATTCAGGCCATTCTCCACCATCATTTCCTGTTAAGCTTTACTAAAGTTCAGCTTCCGCAAGAGTCAGTTTTACATCAGAACGACTTTAAAAGACGCTGAGCCCTGCTTATTGCACAGTCAAAAAGCATGCATCCGACTTAGGAAATGAATCTGAGAGGACTGTTGTGACATTAGCCTGAGGGCCTCAGTCTTATGAGGAGCAATCTGTCTGACACAAGATGCGCACACATGCAGGTCTAGACCGGGGCACAGATAGCATCACTCCAGCTCTTTCTTTTGATGAGTCACTGGGGAATAAGACAAGATAGCCTGACAGTGGGAAAGGAAGACAGGAGAGAAGAGGAAGTGTGAGACAAAGTCAGAATAATGGCCAGGGAAATGAAGGGAAACAACAAACACAGAAGAACAAAAAAAAAAAAAAGATATTAAATAAAAAAAATTAAGTGAAACAAAACTAACCGCGAAAACAGCGGGAGTTTGAGTGAGTTATGTATTCTCAAAGAGACCTGCAGGTTTAGGTGAGCGGAGAATGGCATCCATCATGTTTGCAGTTTAGTCCGCAGAGTCCAAAGGCCAGAGATAGAGTCATTACACAGACTGAATGAGCCGCTATGATCTCAGACTCCCAGGAGCCTTCGAGAAGCACAGGGTCACCTCTCCAATCCTACTTCCATCACACCCCAAATGGACAGGCTCAGTGGAAATGGGGCATGACTTATAAATGCCCATCAGCAGATCACTCCAGTGGCAAAGGTCAGGTCTGTCACTACAAAGGTGCCAGCAGGGTGTGAAAGTCACAAGGACAGCCCGCAGACTTACCGTCTGAGCTTAGTGCAGCATATGGATCCCCCCCCTCCATCGACATTCTCATGATTAGGTGCCCATGTTTCGGATATAACAGGACACGTCTATCATCACGCGTCACCGTTTAGTCGCCCTCGGATGGTTAATGTGGGCTTAATGGGTTGACCACTACTGGGGTTTTCTTGGGCTAAAACAGAACATGTTGTTTGTGTTTGCATCTACAGTAATGAGGTGAAAAACGGTATTATTTCCCTCTGTTTTGTCAAGAGGGGTGTACATGAATCCAATGCTCCATTTCCACAATGCATCGGAAAAAAGCATGAAGAACCCAAACTTTAGTTAATGGTGCGACATCAAGTTGTTAACGATTTATTGAAACACTGATGCAGTAGTGCGGTAGTACGGCTCTCAGATGTTGACCTTCAGAAAAAAAAACTAACAAAGCTAAGCAGCCAATGTGAAGACCGTCCCTGGTATCAGTGGCGTTTTCATTGATCGTGGGCTGAGTCACGTCCCTCCTTCTCATCCCATCCTTCAGCTGAAACCTTTGAACCTGGACAGGCTTAAACGGAGGCAATCGGTTGTCCTCCGATTTAAGCCCGTCTGCTGTTGCCATGACCTAGATAGCTGAATTTGCACAGGCATGCATTTCATATTTTTTAACTAGAGAGAATCAAATATACTTCATAGCTGTGAAATATGCCTTTAATTCAACTTCTAAAAGAGAGCCTCTAATCAGGACACCAGCATCATTATCTGCCCACAGTGTACAGTAGTGTTTATTCAAAGTACTTTCACTGTGCAAAAACACAGAGTGTTGCCCTTTCCCCAGTGATTGGGCATGCAAAATTTAAAAAGTTGTTGCATCTTCAAGATCTGCCGCCTTGGTTGCGGAGCCAAATCATCTGTTTAAATGCTATTAAGCTGTTGAATATGTAAAATGACCAAAGGCTGTTTTAATTCTTTTGGAGTGTGTTTTATTCTATGTTGTGTGATGTCCAATTAATTAATAATTTTGGTTGTTAGGGATGAATGGATGGACTGGTTGGCGGCAATTTAATTGCTTATTGGGATTATTGAAGAAGTCTGAATCTAAATCTCAAAGACAGCCCCTGCTAGCTAACATGGTTCACCCCTCTTATCAAATATTAATGGGACCAAAAATGAGTTAATAGTGTTGCATACCAATTTGTGTTTAAGACAGATACCGTTAAAAAGGAAAGTGGGACCTAAAATAACACGCAACATCAGGCTGTATTAGAGGAACTTTCAATAATTGATCACATGTTGATTTCTTAAAGAGATGACTTTGTAAATTTGACCTGGGGTGAAACTCTAGGTGCAGGCAGGCAGAGGCATGTGTATTTGAAAAGGGATGCTTGGATATTTATACTAGATCGATAAAGGACAGATGGTTCATTGTTAATACATTTCTTCAGAACTGTAAAAAGCTAACTTTAGAAAGTTTCTACTGTCTTAAGTTCAGTAATAGAAAGCCTAACTGTTCTCTGATTTTGGTAGATTTACATTTTGAAACCTGGAACCATGCCGCTTGTCTGTTGCCTCCTTAATCCTTTAAAATCAGTTGTTAAAAAGGAATCTGAATAAAAACTGAAGAAAGCATTTGCTTTGCTCAGGTAGCATTTTGGACATGCCACGTCTGTTCTCTGTAAAGCCCAAACAGTTTAGATTATTAATCTCTAAACTGGACGTTTGGCTCAACAATAAACCCGTTGAGAAAAAGCGTAATGTGTTGGTTTCATTTTTTTAAATGAATTTAGTTATTATTTTATTTCATTTTATTTTTTATGTCCTGTCTGGGTATGTGGCAATAAGAATTGTTGTCTTAATGCTAAAAAAAGAGCCCAACAGATTTTACTTTCACAAGTAGAGCCTTACTGCTTTCGCCATAGTGCTCCACTTGATTTATATATGCAAGAAGCTTTATTAGATTTTACGCTGGGACTATTTCATGTTCAACGGACGCTGAAATGGGAAGGTCAGAGAGGATAAAAAGTGTAATGTGTCGATTTCAAGAAGAGATAAGATACTGATATTTATTAATGCAACAAAAACATGGAAATGAAAAAACTCAGTGTTACATCTGTTTCTGGCTGCAGACAGATCAGATGTCTCTGTAAAGAGGAGGCTTCCACCAAATAAATCCACGGTTTCACGTGTTTGGGTAATTCGTAAAGTAGCGGAATGCAGATCAAAGAAGGTTACACATTGTTACAAGTAGTACGTTGTATTTGAAGCCATCCAGTAAAATAACTTGTCCAGTATTAAGTTGCGGTCAGAGTAGTTAAGTAGACATGCATAAATTAAGGATTTGTATTTTTTTTCTTACAGTAAAATCCCTCATCATTGGGAAAACTGCATTTGATCTGCGAAAACAATTTGAAATCGTACAGTTTCAGAGGATCGGGGGTCTTTTGCACACCCCCGATCTCCGATCGCGGCACGGAGTCTGGGGCCTGGAGGAGGTGCGGGCCACTGGGTACGGGGTCTTGGCGGGGGGCTGTTGCGGCTGGCCGGCGGCTTACCGGATCTGGGGCTGACGCCTCTGCTCTCCCCAGGAAGGGATGGGGGGCAGGGGTGGTTAGGGTAAGGTCGGGGTGGGAGGGGGTTTATTAGGTATATAGTGGGTGATGGGGGGCTCTGGTCGGATGGCCCGTACGGGTCGTGTCGGCCCCCCCTCTTTGGGGGGCCTGGTCCGGGGGGCGCCTGGTCCGGGGCGGGGCCGGGGGTCGGGCACAGGCAGTCGTATTGTTGAATTGTGGTGACCCCCCCCCCACTTGGGATTTTTGGATGTGAATGCTATGTGGGAATGTGTGTAAAGCGTCCTTTTTTTATTTATTTTTTATTTTTTTTTTATTTTATTTATTTATTTATTTTTTGGTTGTCTGTGTGTGGCGATGTGGGCACAGGGAGGGATGGTGTGAATGAGTGTGTTTTTTTTTTTTTTTTTTTTTTTTTTTTTTTCCCAGGTTTGGGTTCGGTCCGCTCCCTCTCCCAAGATCATCTCAAGTCTCCGCTAGGTGCGGAGCCCATCCCCCACGTCCTGCCCTCCTCCGCTGCGTTGGCGGGCGCCCTTGACCCTCTGGCGCGTTGACGGTCCTCGGGTTGGGGCGGGTTCCCGGGTGGGCGCCGGCCCATTCCCGGCGGTGGCTTCGCGGGGCTGGCCCCCGGGGGGCGGCCGGGGCCCATGCCGCGGGGGCGGGGCGCCCCTGGGGGCCTTCTGGCCCCCAGGGCCCATGGCCAGGACCACTTTCAGCGCGGCCGGCTGCCGCGGAGCCCACGGGCTCGTCCCCGCGGCTCTTGAGGGCGTCGGCATTGCGGTGGCTGGGGGATTTCCTCAGGGTCGTCTCTCCTCTTTCCTCAGGGGGGGGTTGCAGATTTCCTGTGAAGGCCCCTCTCGGGCGCACTGCTTTGGGGGCCCCTTTGGGAGTCCGGGGTTATGGGTTCCCTGACCCCTGCCTCTGTGCTCGGGGAATGTGGGTCTTCGGTTCTCCACAATCACTATCAAGCCATTTCCTTCTGGATAATTTTCACCTAAATTAGTGCACTCTCACAATCTCCCACAGGTGCTGGGTCCCAGGTATTAAATATTCACTTATATATAGAAAGGCTATAATTTATTTACTTCTTTTATTTTTTTTTTAGGTATCACATTACACATGTCAGCTTAAATAATAATACATATGATTTAGCAATGGTATCAAGGTGTTACACGATTGTATCTGTTGCTTTATGTCTGTTGGTTGTGCTGTTCTTTTTGTGTCTCTTTCCAGGTGATGGAGCAGACAGAGGAAGTTTTATCATTCTCTTCCTTTTATCTCTTCTTTCTTTCACCTCTTCTTTCTCTTTTTTTCTCTTCTTGTTTTTTCTTTTACTCTCCTACTTTCCCATTGTAGTGGTCCATATAATTTGAAATTCTCCCTGCAGGAATCACAATAAGCTATTTACACGCACAAATCAAAGCGGAGCATTATGGCGAAAGCTGTTTTCTCCACTTGTGAAAGTAAAATCTGGTCGAGCTCTATTTGGCATTAAGATATCAATTTTTATTGCCACATTGCTAGACAGGACACTGGGAAAAAAAAAAAAAAAAAAAAAAAAAAAAAAAAAAAAAAATGAAATCGTACAGTTTCAACAATATCAATAAGATTTACTAATTCATGGATGTGGATTCCTCGCTTATGAATCCACAGGAGTGGATAAACTGTCAGAACTACTATCATGGGCTTGCAGGCATCAACAACACAACAAACATCGACCGAACAACATACTGTGGATGCACACTTGAGACAGCAAGGTATCCCACAATGCGTTGTAAGAAACCTTACTGCAAAGAAAATGTAAGAAATTCAAGAGCTTCTCTAAATTCTTGAAAGCACATTCTTGCAGAGAACGCGGGAACACGGTAGGGTATAGATGTCACCACTTAGCTAAGATCTTTCCCGGAGTTTCAATAAATCATCCTGTCTTACTTTGTGACTTTTATTATTTTCACATTTATAATGGATAGTAAAATTAGAAAAAAATGTGAAGTTGACAAATTGTCAATGTCAGTTTTACATAATGAGGAAGAACTATCAGTATTAAGTTTAAATCTTTTAATATAAAGAGCTAAAGTTTTCATTTTTGATCATAAAAATGAAAACTGTCTTATCTTGCTATTTCGGACTTCTGCTATTTTTGGTACCCGTGAAGCATGTTTATCCACCAAAAGTTTATATAACTTTGGCTCCCTTTATAAGACTAATTGGATATATTTTTGTCTCACCTGACTAATAATAATAATAATAATAATAATAATAATAGATGATGACCAGTTTTACAGTTATAAAGTTAATAAATTCCTTCCATAATTCCTTAGCTTTTAACTGCATCCATAAGCAGGAAATGTTTAAAATAATTATTTTACATAAATGTTTTACCATCTGGTCAGAGTTGTTCTTTAATAAATACTAAACACTGATGTACAGACCTATTTTTTCATTATCATTATCATCAGGTAGATGATACAGCTGTGTTGTAGATATCAACCAGGTATCTACAGCACAGACAGAAACAACATGTTTTCGTAAAAAAAAAAAAATTATGAGTATAACAAAGAAACAAACATTTAATCAGCCAGCAAATACAGAGAAATGATACCTTGAACATACAATTATAAGCAAACATTAATATATTTCAAATGTTTAAAAGAAATAAGGAGACAGGGGGCATTCTGATTACTACCTGCTTCATATTAACCCAATTTACAGGCATACTGAACATTTCTAAGCCTGTGCTTAGGACTGTTAGAACTGATAAGTCAGAGCAGACATTACAGGCCCCCCCCCCCCCACACACACCCTGAACAAAATAATTTTTTGGCAGCTGACCTCAACAGCTTCTACTGCAGGTTTGAAAAGCCGCCATTCACACCTCCCACCAATTCATCCTCATCACACGCTGACACAAAGCCCCCCCCCCCCCCCCATACCCCCTACCTTGATTTAAGCAATGTTAATTTACTCTTTCAGTATCAAAGGACCAGAGAAGCTCCGGACGTGACGGTCCTGAATGCATTTCAATAATCTGGACAGGTTCTCCTTTGTTGAAACATTTTGTTTCTTTTTCTAAAAGACTTCTTCAGTCTGAGGAGTTACATGTAAACCCAGTCTTAAAAGCTGTATTTTTTGCATGGTTGCCCAACAGGCTTAACTGTACCAAAAGTGGTTGCTGGCATGCAAAAGAGGACCATCAGCCTAAAAAACAAATCATTATCACTCATCACAGAGTCATACTTGGAGTAACAGCATCGTAAGAAGGGGCCAGCTGGACCCGGAGGCCTCCGACCCTGTTTAACGACGAGTGGTTTCTCTTCACAAAAATGGCCTCCTTTACTCCTTTCTATAACCAATGTTCCTCCCTATCCAGGGTAAGAACATTAAAACTGGATGATTTTGGCCTGATAATGCTGTTTTTCTGTGCTGGGCCATCTTTTTGGCCAGTGGCTGCTTTGTTTCCCCCCCCAATGTCTAACTGCTCAACATTAAACCTTTTGATCCACTAGGACTAGGCAAAGGTACGGCTCATATAACTGAGTTTACCTGTAACTCCTTAAACTGAAGAAGTCTTGGGTAGAAGACATGGAACATTTCAACAAATAAGAGGACCTACTCAAGATTTCCGTTGGATAGTTTCTCCCCCTCATGCCTAAGAGCTTATGCTGACCATTGGACCCCATCTTCAGTCTCTGGAACCGTGTAAGGTTCCCTCATGCTTTAAGCACTCCATGGTTATCCCTCTTCCCAAGAAATTTACCATCTCTAGGTTAAATGACTACAGCCCTGCAGGAGTGTCTGTATGAAAAAAGGAAAAGTGTTTACACTCCACTAAATTAGGTTTACATGAAAAGCAAATCTAAGGTAAATGTGTATTTTTATGCATAAGAAAAAGAAAAAACCCTGTTTTTCTAATTGAGAGGAACTATTTAAAAAAATTTTCTTACTATATTTAAATTCCAAACAATGTTTTTAAGAAGACAACTAAATTGAATTGGCATTGTAAGAACAAACTGTAGCAAAGGGTACCTGCAGTTGTTCACCACATATACTAGAACACTGTATATCTCACTTTCAGCCAAACAGATAACAGGTAGCGGGAGATGTCAGAGTGATTTGCTGAGATCAGGCTGCGGTCAGCGGGGAAAACACACTCCAAACCCCTGAAGAGCCTGCAGCTACCACGGCCTGTTAGCGGAGCTGTGCTAAGAGTACATTTATTTAACAGTAGCCTCATTGTTGAACTGACTGCAGAGATGAAGTCTGCTTTCTTAAGACATCTTAAAACTACTTTGCGTGACTGTTTAATAGTGGTATAAAAACAATACATTTCTGCACTCATCCATTTCCATTACAGCTGCTGGTGACGCAAGGCCTTGCTGTCTCAAATCTGCATGCACAGAGTGCCGTTCCGATGATGTTTCTTGTGTTCCACACATGATGCCTGTGACCCCAAGACGTGACTTTGACAGTTAATTCACTCTTGCGGAGGTATCCCCGTCCATAACTTTGCAATTTGCATTTATATTACTGAAACATACAGTTTCAATATGTATTCTTGCAGATCAATGCGGATTTCCCAATGATTTGCAACTTGACTTTGAAGAAAAAAAGTACAAAACTCAAATTTCTGCACAACTACTGACTTACATTCACAGAATGGCTCTTATGAATACCTTTTTTATTGACAGAAGCCGCACTCTATAGCAGACGCACGGTAAAACGACGTCATATCTTTGTGTTAGAAGCCCTGCGGCAGCTTTAAACAAACAAGCCCCGTGGCAGCTTCAAACACATTACAGTTGTTGAGTGGAATGGATTTTCTGCCGCGCTCAGTTGTGCTCTGAAGAACTGCAATACCATGCTGGAAGAGGATGCTCCTCTGACATGGGCAGTGCTTTTAAAATATTGTGCAATTTGGGACAAAAATGTTACTCGCTCTCAGCAATAATTGCAAGGTTTTAAGTGCATCGGAGTAAAGGAGGCTAACAATGATGTCATAGCTGCTGTTGTTTGTAATTAGCAACGCAAATACACCAATTCATGAATGCATCCCTCAAGAGTATTTGAATAAAAGGTAGTCCTTACGAACCTGCTACTCTGAGATGTAAGTCTTTGCAAACACAATTAGAAGAAGGCAATTATGAAACGAGAAGCCGTGTTGAACAATATGAAAACCTCCCACCGTATTACCTCGGTCGCTCTTGCTGCTCAGAACCCACATTTGCCTTGAAATGGCTGGAAATGTTAAGCTTACGGCAAATAAAGCCTTGGTCAAATACTCTCTTGTGCAAATAGTAGATTCATTATGGCTTATTGAACGCATTAGACGGGTGGGGGAATTCTCCAGTGCACGGCTAAACGACTTCAACTTTTCAAAGTCACGGTTTGTAACGGGGTCTGGGCAGGGGGAGATTTGATTTGGCGATTGAAATCACTAGAATGGGCTTTCAAAGCAGGGGAAGAGTAGGTGTGTTTGAGGCTAAACTGAAAGGATTTTCATAACCGCATGAGCAGGACCTGAGGGTAAACCTCTGCAGAGTGGATTGCCATTGGATGTCTTAGTGCAGCTAAAATTGTAAAAGGTATTAAGAGAGGCAATTTTGTGATAACACAGGGAGGTGTCCATCTTTCTCCTTTTCATGACCGACTTTAATTGAGCTGCTCCCTCTTTCCCTCTCCAACTCTTTGTCCTCCTTTCCCGTCTCCTGCTTTTCATTCCACTGTTTGCGCACACAAATGAAAATACACGAGAGAACTGTGACTGCACTGCGGTCAGGAAAATGAGGACCATACGGGTGCCGCGAATTGTTTCCCCCTGTCCCCCTCCCACTCCTTTTGTTGATGGTTCATGGGAACCGGGCAAACAATGGGAATGATCGGAGGGATAGCGTGCCGCACGGAGGAGGACAGGAAACAGAAAGCAGGAAATCGTGTCCTGAAGGAGATGGAAAAGGAGTGAATATGCACAGACGGAGAGGAGACTGTGGTCAAGTTGCAGAAACAGTAAGATAAAGACTGGAACCTCTCCATGTAGCCGAAGGCCAAAGTGGAGAGAGATTTGGATTTTTGTAGCTGAGAAGCTTCAATAACATACCTGCACAAGCACACATGCTACGTTTTAGCGACGCGTCAGGTCTCAAAGCAATGATCAGAATCTCTCTCTTTGCCGAGTCAGGCGATACGGATCTCCACATCAGCGATGCTCTCTGTTGTCATTAAATACTAACTGCTACTCAGCTCTGTCCTGGGCTTTGCTTCATTAGCATTCACAGAGGCATCATGAATATATGGGTTAATCAATGCACACTCTCCTGGGCTGTCAGCCTCAATCGGACCATATGCACAGCCACTCAAGCTTAAAGGTGAACAGTTGTTGGACCCTTATGTTACTGAGTGCCCCGTGTCATCGTGCAGATTCAAGCCTGCAAGCGTCCTCTCTGAAGTCTGCTCTGAAGTCTGCTTTCCTGACAATCCTCATATATATCTTCTTTGGATCTAGTCTTGCGTGTAGTTTCTCGCTGCAACCTGTCTGCAAGGCGTAAGAGATGTTCTAAACTTTGATTGCCGATGAAAAGCTAGGCTTTATTTTAGACCAAATTTGCTGTGTCTTTCATTTGGCTTTAACAGTGAATTTTGAGCATTTTAACAGGAATTTACCGGAGAAACAAAAAAAAACAACAACTTTGTCATGTCTGGTTGAAAGTACCGCAGACGTAAAGGTCTTGAGGGACAGATGAGACCTTGTAAGAGCGGCAGATTGGGGATGATTCATTGAGCAGATTGCTCCTTGCCACCTAGGTCATCGTCCATATGTTTAGGATAACTGGGCACAGATCGGCCAGCTATACCAGACGTGGACCGCGTCTCCTGAATTTAGTCTGCCTTTCGCGCGTAAACAAAGTCATCTACAATGTCTTTTTAAGCTGCCGTAAGAAAAGACAGACACTTACACGCAAACATTCCCTGTTTCCAAATCATCATTTGTAATGCATCCCATATGTAAGCAATCGCTGGAGGGAGACGTTTTGGTTGGTGATTTCCTCATACAAGGTCTGGCAACTTTACAACGGAGCCAACCCGACCCGAGCCAACTGACATCTTAGAAATCACTTCTTGTTTTCTTTGGCTCTCACGGGATTAGGTTGTGTTTAAGATGCAAACCCTCTCCATGAGAAAGGGAGGCTGTTTTTGTTAAGCCCAGGCTCAGGTTGCATGTCTGTTTGGGGAAGCCAAACTAAGCTGCGTTGTTTATAACCACCACAGGTCCTTGCAAGATCATTTAAGCAGCAGGACGGATGCTGCTGGCTTACATATTTACGAGTTAAATATATATCCTTGTTATCTTTGTGATGCTGGGAAGAGGGAATGAAATGAAATTTGAGGTCAAATAAATGTGCGCTAAAAGCAAATGTGCACACTTGTTTTTCACTGGGCAGGGAACACACAGCGGAGTCTACAGTAGAAAAGCTCTGGAAGGTGAAAAATGTGGACATTAAATCTGCATCCCAAGAAAATCCCCATCGAAACAAAAGTAAAGTAAAGTATGACTATCACATGACCAGGAAAGCTGCACAGTTCATGAGATTCACCCGTTTAAATGCTTCACAAGTGGTGAATGAGCCGATAAGATTGCTTCAACTAAATGCACTTAGGCGTCTCACTGTAGTGAAGAACACTTGATAAATGAGGAAGAAATTACAGTTAAAGATTTTGAACGTGGCATGAGTATTTTAGAAACTGTTGCTTTAGTGGGCTTTTAGTACACCACTGTTTCTGTGGTTTAAAGAGAAGGGTTGGGAAAAGAGAAAACATCCAGTCAGCAGCAATCGTGTTGATTAAATTGCTGCGCTGAACCTTAAAAAAAAATACAAAAAATAAAAAATAATACTGGACCTGGAAAAAATGTTGCCTGGTCTGATGAGTTTAATTTTTGTAATAGTAGAGCCATTATGGCAAAATAGCATAAAAACATTGAACCATAATGCCCCGTATCAATATTTTAGACAGCTGTTGTTAGTTCATCCATAGACATTTTATGCTCACCGTAGATGCCTCATTACGTGCTGGAGCGCATCCTGCATTGCCGCCATATTGGATGGGTATCTCCTACTCTAGGCTAGCATAAAAGCCAATGGGAGTAAACGCAGACGGAGCAACTATACCCGTATCTTGTAATAGTAATAATAATAGCATCTTTATTGTCATTGAAACATACATTACAACGAAATTTATTCTCTGCTTTTAACCCATCACTCTTGGGGAGCAGTAGGCTGCCATGTGCGGCGTCCGGGGAGCAATCTGGGGTACTTGCACAACTACTACTTGCATCCTTCTCTGAGTGCAAACGCGCTGCTCTAACCACTAGGCCAACACTCCCCATACACCGGGACGCAGCTCGGTAGGCAATTTGGGGTTAAGTGCCTTGCCCAGGGGCACATCGACATGTGGCAAGGGGAAGCTGGAATCTAACCCACAACCTTCTGATTGCCAGACGACTCAACCCATCAAGCCACAGTCGCCCCTAAAATTGTGCAGCCTACTTTTGCAATAAGCAGCGCACTAGAAACCCAATTTGGAATCGAGAGCCATCACTTCATGCTTATGTAAGTTGTTGTTTCACAAACTAAGGTTGCATCTAATAGAAAAATTAGTATCCTTGAGTTACAGAGTGACAGCACACACATACGCTGTGCATATATATATATATATATATATATATATATATATATATATATATATATATATATATATATATATATATATATATATATATATATATATATATATATAAGGGATGGGCTCCGTAAGGGATGGGTTAAATGCAGAGGACAAATTTACCTTGGAGTGTATGTTGCAATGACAATAAAGATGTTTATTATTGGAATGTTTTATTTTCAAAGGTCTTAGCTCCAGTTGTAAGCAGGGTGGTGTAAGACACTGGAATGAAAGGAATGGAATATCTATTATTACTGTTTGTTTGTGCAGAAGGCTCAGGATTGTATGTGTGTCTATGTGTGTGTGTGTGTGTGTGGGTGTGACAGAGAGTGAAATAAATTTAAATGAACAATCAAACTTTTTTATTCACTAAAATATAAAATGCATTCAGTTATACATTTATTAATATGCCATACCCGATGTCTGTCTTTGTCAAAGACCATAAAACTCTGCATAAAAGTATTTCAGCATGTAAACATGCATTTTAATGTGTGACAGAATCCTGTATCATAACTACATTAAATCCTTTAGAGAATTAAATTAATTTAAACTATCTTAACGTTTAGAAATCAATCAGTCTCATAAACCCTTAGTATCCTAACTTGTGAATATGTGTCCTTTTCTCGGAGGGATCTCTTAGGTTGCGGGGGGCAAAATGTTTTGCTAAAATAATTGTGCAATTACTACACCTGGATGAATTAGGGCCGGCACGTATTGTTCACTGTTTGGTCTGTTCTTTTAATAATGTAATGCAGCCCAAGATGGTCCAAATAGGCCGTCATGTTTACAGTTTGCAATTACAATTTTTTTATTACCGCAACCAACAGGAGAGGGGGTTCCTTTAGTTTAATTTATTTCTTGGTTACAAGCCCTATCTTGTGTGTATGTGTGTGTCACCTTCAATAAGCAGGCTCATTATAAAACTAATTAAACCCGCCTTATTCTCATTATGAGCTTGTAGGGCTTAAGGAGAGATTGAGGACCCACGTCCTCCCAGAGGGCGTCCACCTGGTCAGCCCGGCTTCAGATAATAAAACCACGTCTGAATGCACTGAAATCGAACCGTACAGAGCGGTCATGACGGGTCAGAATTTGTCAGAGCTCATTTTAGCATCTCTAGCCCTCGGCCACTCTCATGATCACCCCTGCCAATATGCCACGAAGCTCAACAAATCTGTCCTCTTTGTGTGTGTGTGTGTGTTTTTTTTTCTTTTGCTTAACCATAATTTCACTAGAGAAAGGCTTACATTCTCTTGTGTGCTATTTATGAGCAGAAGAGTGTGGGAAAGCAGAACCAAATCTGCATCTATTACTGTGTGGGACTTCCACAGAGGAAGCAGAACAAACCTTATGAGAACATCAAATTGTGTTTAAAGTATCCTTTTCAAGAAAAATATACATGGCATAGAGGTAACAAACAACCCTGAAACGACAGTGCCCGCTATATATGAGCGAAATGTCCCGTCACTGCTGCGTCTGGGTGGCTTTGCATGACAAACCGAAGCCATGTCCTTGCGTTACTCCTACATCGACCCTCCTTTCCACCTAAACTGGAAACACGCCCCTTTTAGGAAACATAGCCCCGCCACCCTCTGTTTTTTTTTTCATTCCCGACTGCCTGAGCTTGCTGTTGGCGAGGCGCATCTGCCTGGAAGGTGGAGCCGTGATTGATTGATGAAGTTTTGGTGCCTGGGGGATCCAATCATGTAATCAGTTTGTATTGATTGACTGTCCCCACTGAGAGAATGCTGAGGCTCTGCCACATTGTGCGAGCTAGGCCTGGCAAACGCTCAAAATCATCCGCAGTCAAATTTGATTTGGGTGGCGAGGCCACGTGCTCGGATTCATGCTGGGAAGATGTGGCATAATCACGCTGCAGCCGTTTGAGAACACTTCCACAATGCTCCGCTCCAGGTCTTCATGATCTTGCATTTCTTTTAATTATTATGATTGGGAAATTAATTCAGCTTTACCATAATTGCATCACACAGCAAATGATCCACTTTCCATGGAATTTAAATGGGGCTTGAGCTTGGGTTTGCATAGCTAATACAGCGTTTTTTTTGTTGTTGTTTCTTGCTGGGGTTTGCTTTTATTCAGACTTTGCTGCCTTTTATTCACACTTTTGATTATTACTCAGTGTGTCAAGCTATCACTAATACATGATGCGGTTTACATTATCCCAGCAGAGACAAAGATAAGCCTTGTGATTGCTAAAGCAGGTATTTTTCTGGAATAAAAAATTAAGGGGTGTTGTGAAGAAAAAGACAGAAAGCAGTGGAAACCAGATGAAAGGCTAACACACTTTCATTATGTAGAGAGTAGTACGTGAATGTATTTCTACAAAAATAAGCTGCTTATTGATAGCTTCTACATCAGCGAAAGAATTCGAACAAAGGCACACTTGCTTGTTCTTTTGCTTATCTGAAACAGCACAGATCATTTGCCAAAGTGGAAAGGAAAAGTGAAAACCTTTTACCGGTCGGCATCTGTTATGTTTGCATAAAAAAAAAGGAGTTCTGTTTAAAATTCATGAATTCACAAGGAACTGTTTGAGTGTAATCCAAATTGTATCAAAGCTGTGAGGCAAACATTTGAGAAACTCGCTTACTCGGATTTGAGAGGCGATGAATAGATGAGCATTAATCTGATCTCTGAGAATCCAATCATGTGATGTTTTAGTAAAGAACTAGTTTAACGTGACGCCTGGAAGAAGAGTGCCGTGTCTTCTTGAAAGAAGCCTGAAGCAGCTAACGACATTTTGACACGTTTCGTGAGTTTGAACCATGCTCTGGCTTGGAGCCTTGTACTCATTCAATTATGATTGGTTATACTGCTTCGTTGAGTTTGGATTAGAGACAGGCAATAGAGAGGGTACCGACCAGCTGCATATCTGTCTGGTTTGGGGCCCGCAAACGCCTCAGACTGGCAATGTGCCGCTTCTCTCCATCCATTACCCAGCTCCCAGACGCTGCATGACCGGGGCTCAAACAATCATAAAAGACTCCCATCATGGACTGTTCCCCCTGCTGCCCTCTGGCAAGAGGTCCTGCAGCTTCTAATGCAGAACAGCTTCATTCCACATCTCATAAGACAGCTAAACTCCCAATACACTCCCCGCCCCCATATATACAACACTAGTCCCTTTACATGGACACTCTGAACTCTATTACACTGATTAACGGCACTCTCTGCACCATCATAGGGTCCGTTCATTGCTGCAACACATCCTGCTGCTACATCTGCAGTATTCATACTTAATAACTTTTCTGTACATATAAAATGTCTGTTTTGGGTTAGCTGCCACATTCCTGACAATTGACAAATACTTAGAATGTCTCTATTTTGTCTTCTGTTTTTACTCTGAGCTTTGCAATGAAATTTTGCTCAAATGTAATCTGTGAATGTTGACTGACAATAAAATCTGTCTGACTCTAAATCGTGTACCATCCTTGGACAGCCACCCATTGGTGCGTGAAGTATAATTTTTTAAGTATTGAGTTTGTCATTTAGCTTTAATTGATCTATAGACCAACCTTTAATCTAGCATTGTAAATGTGAGCAACAAAGTAACAGGTTTGCATTTCTTATTGTTTTCCTGACCGTGGTCGGAGTCGTCTAGTGTGTTATTGTTAGCTGGATATTGATTCTGTAGTGATTGTGAAAGTGCTCAGTTTGTGCTGATGTTATGTTTTTGGGGAGCATGCAATCAACCACAGAGAACCCTGATAGCCCTAATTGAATGGTGACAATAGAAAAAACTGGTTGCAAGCACACTCAGAAACTCTGCATTAGTTTAAATATGGCAATTTGGAAAAGTAAACTGTAAATAATTTGGTTTAATTTAGTGTGCTAAAATTATTAAATATAATAAGAATATCTTGGAACGCATCTAGTAGTCTTAAGATGTCATTGTGCTCTGCAAATAACCACGAAAATTAAATCAAGACCCTTTATGTTTTTCACAATAGGTATGATGTTGTTTTCTATAAAAGTTTAATTTCTCTTTTTTTCTAAATTTGCAATTTGTAGTTAGAGAATTAACTAGAAATTTAAGATAATTTGAACAAACTATCATGTCCACACATAAATATTAACAAATTCTTTAGGCAGATGTCTATCCAAGAACATCTTTATTAAGTTTTTTTCTGTTTTATTAAACAATCAGTTATTTAATTAAACAACCAAAACATTAATGTTGACTAAAATATTACTCAACTCCCAACAACAAAAATTCCCAACTCCAGCAATTCAAAAGTGAAATGAAAATATCCCAAATTCCTTCTATAAAAATTCCATTCAACCTTAAGTCAAAAAGCATCTTCTCTTAAACTTCTCAAGCTCTCCTACTCTGTTTTAACAAACCCTTTCAGACAATGGCCTCTTCCTGGGCACCATCCACGTCTTCCAGTAGAAATGTGTACTGAATAGTCCAGAGATGTGTAAATCTAGATAAATACACTAGATAAATAAAAGTAATGGAGAAATGCACAGTGCATGTAAAGGGCACGGTCTCAGTATCCTTACAGTAAGCACTACTAGGTGTATGTGATTGTGAAATAGGTGATCTCAAGTGGATTTTTAAAAACGATTTGGTTATTTTTATGGGTCAGGCTTCAATTTCTATTATTTCAAATTATATTACATTTTAAAATTTCTATTATATCTAACATCTGTACTGGGGGATGAGTTATTCACAGCTGAGAAGCCATGGCCGGATGAGTCTATTTGTTAGTGAAGAAAAGGTTTGATGTTCAAATTGTTGTTCAAATTGTCTCGAAAACAAAACAAAACAAAACAGACAAGCTAAATGTATTGATCCATGCTTTCTTCCAAAGGGGTGACCGTTTTTTGCTGATGACAGTGAAAGCGATGTTTGTTGTCTTGGTCCATCTAATTTATAAATTCATTTTCTACAGACGGCAAAAACAAATATACTCATGCATGCAGCACGACGCTAAGTATCTCTTTGTTTCTGCTTGTCGACGTCTCTTCAGATCAGGGTGGACGGAGCTCTGGAGGGAGGAGTGCTGTACGAGACGCTGACTGTGATGAAGGACAGCAGCCCAATCCTGCGGGACATGGCTTTCTCCCTGGACAGGAACTCTCTGTATGTCATGTCTGACTACCAGGTGAGGAAACGCCCTGATTCGGGGGCTGCTGTCAGGAGACCCGCTGGGCTGGGTGGGGATGTAGCGAGCGGTGAAAGCGTAAAATCTGAAGGACGCCTGCGGGTGGAAGTCACTTTGAGAGCGAGCGTTCCGCATACTGATGTGCCCTTGAGCGAGATGCTGAATGTGTAACATGTTAATTTGGAGTTGAAACTTTTATTTGATGTGAAATTCTTTTTTTTTTTTTGTTAGTTAACTTTTTTTCTTTTTGGTGTTGGGTCAGAGGAAATACTGAAATTACACATTTGCTGAAGGCGCAAATATAAATAATTCTTGTTTTTGAGGGATTTGTTTGGATCGAACTTATCAGGATGCCGCACATAGGAATGTTTGCCTTGTTCTGCATAAATAATAATTCCTTCTGGAGCAAGTATTTGCTGTTTAAAAATGAGCAGTTAGACAATTTCAAATCAAAAGCCGCTGTAAACGACTAATGAATCATTTTTATTTGGAATACAACCAGACGATCATGGCTTATCGCCAGAACGCAGTAAGAGAATTCAAAGTCACGTCTACAGTAGGGAGTTTTAAATATGTAGGCTGCATGTGAGGGGATAGACCACTGCTCTAATTACTTATCCAAGCGAATCGACTTACAGTGCGTGCATCCTTTGTAAGCGCTCCTGACACACAAACCGTGGAAAGCCACCGAAGGGTCCTTTTTTTTTCCTGGGTGAATGTGCCCCCCTATTGCGCTCTTCACTTGGCCCTCCATCACAGAGGCAAACAGTTGTTGCTGGACGCTATTCTCTGCGCTCATTGCAGATAAGAGAGAACATTGGTAATCACTTTCAACTCCCATCAAGTGATTATTTTGGCACGATGGCCCGCCACTGTGAAATGGGATTAGGTTTCACTGTGGCCAGAAAAAAAAAGCCCCTATCAGTGCTCTGCTGGAATCTACCGAGGAAGAGTCGCAGGACGGGGAGCAAAAGGCCAGCGAGGGGCAGTCGCTGCGGTGCCGCTCAGTACAGGGCGGCTCTGACTCCTTTCAAGTGTGTGAAAATTAACTTTAAAAGCCATCTATTAAAAGTATGATGTTTAGAAGAACAAGGGATGCCATTAAGGAAGCATGGGGCCAAATAAAGCCAGCGCTGTGTTGAGTACCATTTTCTAAAACAAATCAAGGCGCTTCGTGTGTTAGTGATTGACTGGATGAGACACAGCATCACTTATTGATGAGCTCTGGTTGTTCAAGGAGAGAAGCAAGCTTCTTTTCAAGGAGATTGCCAGCTTCTTTCTCCACTCACATCTCCCTCAGTGGTGCATAATAACCAAGCTGGAAACCAGAAACCCAGCTTGACCGAGCCTTTTCTCTCAATATTGGAACAGCTCTGGCTTTGTAGCCCTCACAAGCTTCGAGGAGAGTAAAGCTTTCCTCTGTTTGTCTCCATCTCCATCTTCGCCGAGGCTCTCCTCGAAAGACTTTTTTTTTCTTCCCCCGCAGCTCTGTTAAGGAATCCACCCCAAGAGACAGAGTTTCACTCACAGATTCTAGTGGATCCCAGTTATGAAAGATTTTCAGACCAGTGGAAAGCACACAATGCAGCCATAACGATGGAATGACGAACGAGGCACGGAAAGGATTGGCTGAGATCAGCGAACCCATGTGGAATGACAATGAGCCCCTCCGTCTACTACTGGGTTTAAACAGGCAGGGTTAGCAGGGTTAGCTTGGGCAAGAAGAAAAAGGGCAAATCAGAGTGTTTACAGTGTGCGTGGTTGTAAGCGTTTTTCTCAAAGACCATTCAGGACCAATTGTTGATATGAAAAAAGGCTACACAGCCTTCTTAGGTTGTTTTTTTTTTCTATGTGGCTGACGTTTGATCGTTTCTAACAGTAATGCTCAGAATCCAAACTCATGACTCATGATGGCGATCAGCCTTGAAGTGAACGGAAAGCTGCTGCACGGCTTTTCCAGGGAGATCTCTGAGGGCCACTCAGTAAAAATGCTAAATCCGCACCATGCACATCTCTCTTTCTCTCCACATCCTTCTTTTTTTTTATTTCTACTCATTTTTCTATTACCTGTGTGTGACCTTTTTTTTATTTGCCGTATTCCCAAATATTCTACTTGATGAAATATCAAAACTACAAATAGTGTTTTTTGTGAGGTGAGAGTAGTGTGGCTGGGTCCTTGGATATTTCCTTGATAACGTGAATGTACTGATTTGCCTGGTAAAAGACTTTTGTCTGAATATCCCTGTCACCTGCTTGTCAAACTGGTCGAGCGGCCGTGGAAGTGGGACCCAAACGGCAGTCAAAAAACAAAGCAATGTGACATCTGTGGAGGCGTCTTTTTTTTTTTTTTTCATTTTGTAGCCAGCGGTGTAACCAAACAGAACCACTGACACCCAACAACAATCAACAAATGACAAACAGCTTAAATATAAATGAACATAAATTGGAAAAAAAATATTATTAGGGTTGCATCAAATGAAAATGGACAAAAAAATACAACACTGTTTACACTAGACAAAGAGCAAACAAAACAATACATTTATAAACTGAATAATACAATGAATAATATAATACAAACTGAAAATATCTTAAACACATTCCAATAATTACTTGAAAATCTGTATGAACAGAAAAATGTGCTCTGGCCAGTATCACCCCTCTTTAATCAGCCTCTCAGTTTGACCCATACCCGGAACCAATAAATTGTGTGCAAACCCCTGGGGACTGTTTTGTCTGCGCACCTGAGTGTGACATGCCAGGAATAGGTCCCTCCACTGCAGGTGAAGACACGCCCAGAAAACAAACACAAATTCCAACCAAACGAAAAAGGAAAAACCAACTGATGCATTTTTAAAACAATAATATGCAATTTGACATGTAGCGTCGCCTCATTGTCACATTCCCTTTAAACCCAACTACTTCATTGCTCACAGACAGTCATAACACTTTCAGTTTAAAAGGAAATGAAGCTGCTATTTTTGGTCAGTGTCTGCAAAGGTTTTGCCGCTTCCCCAACTCGTAGACCGAGAAAGAGACGAAGACACAATCCTAAAGGACTCATAAGTTATGCGTGAATCTGCAAAGCAAAACCTGGTGTACCAAAAAAAAAAACTTCCTGACAAACATCGACACCTGACTAAATTTTGTTGCATAATTTCACCATGTGTTTATGCATTTGCTAACCACACTCAGCCTCTTAAAACCATTGCTGCTGTACTTGTCGTTCTTCTGTAGCTAGGGGCAGTTTTTCATGTGGGAAATGTGACTCACCAACCAGGGCGCCATCTTGTTGGGGGAGTAGTATGACCATTACCTGCCAGTTGTGCCGTGGCTGTTGCAGCGCTAGTTTGCATGTCCATTCCTCAGGAAGCTGGATGCAGAGGGTAACCGTGGCTGGCTTTGGGTGCTGAAAATTGTTTCTGGCTCGGGTACTAATTAAAAAAGATCCTCCCCTTACAGCAGTAAAAGCACTTCAACCTATTTTGAGTTGAGGAAGTCATATTCCCCCATTTTCCTGTCAAATTGCAGAATACATACAAACATTAAAGGCTTTAGTATTTACTTTATCCTCTTCCAAGTTCTTTTGATTTGGATACTAATTGAAAAATACCAGGCTTATTAGTACGGTGGTTCTGACTGTGAACAATTAAAACTTCACACACTGATATTTTACATTTTTCTGTGGTTTTGAAGTCTCCTGCTCCTGTTCTCTTACCTTTATCTTCAGTTGCATTCTTTTGTCCTTGTTGTTGTCGTCTTTTAGGCTTGGTATCTAATACTTTGCTTGCCATTCTGTAGCAAAACAGCATATATAATTGAGACATTATTGTTATTAGCGGTATTACTTTTGCTCCTAATTTGTGGCCAGTTTCTCTTGTCCTTTCCTGTTTCGGTTCTGCAGCTTTTATTTGATCGGTTTTAGTATGAGTCATCTCATTTATTACTTTGAGGCCCTTTTGTAGAGGCCTGTGCGGAGGTGCACATTTATGTGCTCCTTCTCTTCTGCCAATTAAATCCTAGAGCTGCTGATTGTAGTTCCTAACATTAAGCTGTTATCAGTGACCAGTGCTGCTGATGACTTTATCTTCCTCTAGCAAATCCATTAATTCTAAGCAATTTTCCAAGTGTTTCAAAGATTCTTCTAAACTGGATTAGATCTGCAAGGATGGGCTTAATAGGGTAACGCGGTATATGTATATCTTAGATTTTCCAAGCAACATGAAGAACAGAACTCAGCTCTTGGTGATTAAGAAATACATTTTCCTTGACACCCGCTTAAAAATAGAGAATGTGAAAACAGAGCATGAATATAATTTTACTAGAAGGCATTGAAGCAGTTTGTATCCTATTTAGTTTCCCACTAGTAGTTTTTATTCCTATGATGTGAACTACAGGGATGCCCTAACATCCATGCATATGCAGAATCCAGCTCCTGCCAGGCTGAAAAACTTTGCTAATAGGACCTTAAGGAGAGACTAAGTATTAACAGATTGTTTTAAGTTTCTGGCACCAGGTGGTGGTTTGTTAAGCTTCAGGCCTCCAAAGTCTGCTAAAAAAACAGCCAACATGTCATCCTCCATCTGTTCTTCTGAACATAAGCGGTGCATTTATTTCTAGCAAATAAATGAGCAGTCGGTTGGTTCTCTTTCTGTTGTCCTGATGGTGATGCACATTTCACATCTTCCCATCCAGGGGTGGGGGTGCTGGTGCCTATCCCTAGCGGTCATTAGACGAGAGGCAGGAAACACCCTACACAGGTCGCCAGTCAATCACAGGACAACATTTCACCTCACAATTTCATTTTCTACCAGTCTCACAAGCCTGCTCTGACCTTACAGCAAGAGTATCACTTCTGTCAACTTTTTATTCAACAGTTTATAGTATATTTTAAAAGAAAAAAACTTAAAATGTACCTTCTTTACCTCAAAGTTGACTCCATGACTTTCCAAGGTTAAAGAACTGAAAGTTACCTTGGGTCTCATTTAAAAAAACTTACGTGTGCACAAAATGTGGACCAAATCTTGCATATGTCTCTTCCCAGGCAAAGGCATTGAGCTATAAAAAACAAAACTTGACGTCAGAACATGCAGTCCCTCACGCAAACTCTCAATCACACTGATTGCTGTAAACATTTTAATACCATAATGACACCCATGTGTAATGCTGCATGGTGGATGCGGCACTAATGGAAGACCTTGCCAACACAGAACCCGACATTCAAGCCTGACATGGTGTTGCTTTACCCTTAAACTGGCAAAACACTGACAGCTCTGGGCAGGAGCACACCGGTAACTCTAGGCATATGTTCCAAGACTGATCTGGCCAGGTGTGCTAAGGCAGGCTCTGGGCACAATCCGTAGGGTGATAACTGACAGATTCCTCGGTCTTGACAAGGGTCGTGGTCGTGATACAGTCCGGGTCGCATCTGGAAAACAGAAAGCCAAAGAGGTGTCCTATAAGTAACCTGACAACAGCCAGATGCATGTCTCGCTCCGCCTAGCTCCACTCACATACATCTGGGACATCGCTCATTGAAAGTGATTTCCCCAACCAAATTTATGGTCTGGCCAATCAGGACGCAGGGCAGGTGTTTCCTGGATGTGATGTAGTGGAGAAGCGACCGTGAGATTCCAACAACAATGGCGGCTCGCATCGAGGAAGCAAGCGTTAGCATTGATGCTGCTATTTCTTCTGTGTTGTCCAATCTACCTGATATTGTTTCATTAAAAGAACATCAGAGAACACCTCTGAAGGCTTTTGTTGGTGGAAACAATGTTTTCGCCCTTCTCCCGACTGGATTTGGCAAGCGGTTAGCCGCTAACGAGCGGTTAGCCACTAACCGTTAGCGGTTAGCGCGAACCATATTAGGAGGCCTTTAGTCCTCAATGCGGTCCGCCCGGGATCGACTCCGACCCGTGGCGCTTTGCCGGCTGTTTTTTTTTTTCCCTGCGTCGCTCTCATCAGCGTCACGGGTTAGCTTCGGTGTGAGTGGTTGAAATAGCACGTCGATAAAGATGACAGACAAGTGGCTTATCCAATCATATGCAAGAATTTTTGATAAGCCCCAGCCTTTATTAAAGGCAATTCCTATGGTGGTGACCCAGATGTATGTGAGTGGAGCTAGGCGGAGCGAGACTTGCATCTGGTTGTTGTCAGGTTATCCTATAAGGGCAAGGTGAGGAAATACAAAAACCGGGTTGGAAACTTGACAGACAGGCAAAGACGCACGCTGGACATTTACTCACTACATTGTTTTCTATAATCTGGCACTGGCTGACAGTGGAAACCCAGTTTATAAAGGCGAAAGACCAAGTGCTCTGAATCAGGTTAATTGTGTTGTAGCAGCAAGAGGATCAAAAAGGTGCATCAGACCACTATGATAAAGGGAGCAGGAGGAGGGTGACTGGAATCATAACACCAAAGGAGAATTAGGAGGGAATGCGTTTCCGGGGATCAAAGATTTCCTGGCCCATTACGATGACATGTAAGCAGAGCACCACGTTCTGCTATGACCTACAGATGACAATGACTACACCAAGGTGCTGGTCCTCCTTCAAATCAATCAGTCAGTCAGTCAATCAACCAATCAATCAACTAACCAACCAATCAAATTGTATTTCTAAAGTGCTCTAACAACCACAGGTGGGGGGAGTGGGGCATCGCTGCTGGCCTCCTCTCTCCTCACATTGACCATCCGGATGCACGATCTCCTTCAAGATACAAATTTCAATGTGGCGCACGGCTTTGTCAGGATATCATGTGACGTTTAAGACACTTTTTGAGAAGTTCCTTTAATGTGGTCAACATATGTGCTTTTACCTCTGATTTACACATTAAATAAAGGCCTTTCTGGGTCATTTTTTTCACAGTTTCTTTGCTCTTTTCTCTATGGTTGCTCACCATGATGTTAACCATGAAAGAAACAATGATTTGCGGACTCATTTAAATACACATTAATGAGGTGCCTTGCATTGACCAGTTTCGTTTGAATGTAGGCATGTAGAGGGCAACACATGAGGCGGAACCTTGTTGCAAACATTCAGATACAATTGTGATTTATAAAGCAAAATTCTTGCTGGTGTGGTACACATGCTTTTATAAATCGGGATTTTTTTGCCATATGCCATTTTCGGCTTTTGGGCATACACAAACTTTTAGTATAGCTTCCACACAATAAGTATTTTATAAATCAGCTCCCTGATCTTTATGAGGAGTTCACTTTAGGTAAATATAACCTCATGTTATTGAAAGTTCTTAAAGCATTTGTACACCATTGCTTCTCCTTGTGCATGGATGGGATCCCTCTGGTGCTTTGGCTTTCTCCCACAGTCCAAAAACATGACTGTTGGCTCAATTGGTCTGTGATAAACTGGTGACCTGTCCAGGGTGTACCTTGCCTCTTGCCCGATGATCGCTGAAGATAGGCACCGGTCTTTGTTCACTTAGAAATATTGTTGTTGGGTTTTTCCCCTGGGTTTTCTTTTATCCCTGTTCAACGCATTTCTGGCTAATTCATCTGACTCCCTCAGCTTCCTGCATTCACTCTGCCTCAGCTGTTCCTTATTATCACCTGACTGATTGACTTACCTGCAGCCTATTGTCTTCCTCCATCTTCCCTCAGTATTTAGGATCACTGGTTGTCTTTGTTTGTTTCTGGGCTCTTCCGTTGCAATGCCTGTTGCTCCCCATTGCATAACCCGATGCCCATTTGGCTCCTTTTGCATTACCTCACATGACACCTTAGTTTTTATTATCACCTAAACATTCAGGAGTTTGAGTGGCGCTAACATTACTGTATGTGTTAAATTACTGTATCAGAACTGTGGTCTTTACAAGCTCTGCATTAAAATGACTTCAGACTGAGATCAATCCTGAAAGGAGTTCTCATCTTGTTGTGTCCTAATATGACCTGAAATATTCATCTGTCACATGGTACTGATGTGTTATTTTAAAGGATTTTCCAAATCACACTGCGGGTATAGGATGTCAACATTGCAGAGCTCTAAATGCCTGGACATTCATCTGGCGTCATTCGCAAACGTCCAGTTAATCCGGATGAGAGGGTAAAGTGGTGGAAAATTGTGTAGATCATGAGGTCGCACATTACTTTGAGGATGTTCCAGATGTTGTAAATAATATTTTTTTTTATTCAAAATGCTACAAAATGAAATGTAATGCTGTTCTTCTCCAGCTCTGTTGTGATTGGCACTGCTGACAGGCATTTAACAGTAAACAGACTGAAAGAAACAATTTTTGTTGTTTTTGCATTTGGTTAGAATGATCGATTTCTCATGGAAAAAAAATATCTCTAAACAAAGGTTAAATGTTAGATATTTTGTGTTGTCATGAATGATTTACAACACATTTACATAATTAGATACAGTGCATTAAATATTAATGAAGGGTGAATTTATTGAATTGCATATATGAAAAGACAACAGTTCACATAAACACGGCTATGTGGTGGAAATACTGCAGCCGTTATAAAAAGTAATTACATTTCCTTTTTAATGATGGCATACAACATACTATATCTTGGTTATTTACATTTATGTTGTTAAGCTTTTACACCACCAGCTTTCACACCACCCCAATCTATTTTGATTTAGCTTCTCACAGGCCATATTTTCTTATAATCTTTCAAAGTAGTCTTGCTTAATCTTCCTATTTCTTAAGGCTTTTAAATGTTTTTCCTTGGACCTCGGCTCTTTTTTTACTCATTATCTACCAGCCCATGATCCTGACCTTGATACTATATTGCACAGTATGTGCCTTATGTAGCAAATCCTTAAAACTATCTACCATAATAACCTTTATTTAAAAGTCAAGGTTTTAAGGAAAACTATTTGCAAAATTCTGTTTTTTTCGGAAACTAACTTGTTGGCATTTTAACACTATTTTATGACAAACAGACTGATTTAATGGCTATTATTTTATTATAGATTCAGCTAAAGAAACAAAGTGTCTTTGCGCAAAAACTGCTTATTGAGATTGAGTTTTAAACTAGTTTAAAGAAACAGTCTTATTTTCCTCCCTTCAGTTTAGGAGGCTTTTCATGGTTGAATCACACAGTAATTAGCGTTACGCTGCTTAGAGCGAAGTTCTGTTTGGAAATTAGGATGCACACTGAACAAAGATTTTGAAAATGGAACTGAGGTAATGTCTCTGGTGGTATAGAGCGGACAGTTAAATAACACGTCAGTTTAAAATACCTGTTGTATTCATATACATGACAGTACAAATCATTTTTTGTTATTTTTACCACTTTTTACAATAGTTCTTAAATGCACAAAAATACAGATGCTTTATTTTCCTCCTACTGATATTACCACTGCTATGTCACAACTGAAAAAAAGGATTAATTTACTCCATACTGAATCAAATGAAGTTTTGATTTAGACGTTCCTTAAATATTTGCAACATTTAAAGACTTTTAGTGTATCTATTTTAATTCTGAGTCTAAGTTCGGATAATTTTTAGAACAGGCAGGCTTGCTAGATCTAAATAGACGAAGGCTTAATTAATATGTAATAGAGATCTAACTGTAGCTTTATCGCTGAAATCAGGTCTATCGCTCTGTAGATAGACCTTTACAACCTATAGTTGATTTAAATAATACTGCAAGGTTCTGCTGCTCATTCTTTTTCCTTTTTCTCAGTATTAAACACATTTGCATGACAGTCCTAGTTTGTATGTAAATTGTAAGCAATTTGTATAAGTGTGCACTTCTCCTAAGCTAGAATCTGGAGCATATTGATTTCTATGTGTGAGAGGCCTCAACCTGGTACGGTATTTATGGATATCAAGTGCGTAGATTGTTTGTGGCACCTTCTTGGCAAGATGCTGAAGCCATGACAGCTGCTGGATCTGATATGCATTCCAGCCAAGGTGCTAAGAGTGTTATAATTTAGCCATGATTAAAGTCTGTATATAATTTACTTGGTTTGCACAGTCTAAACAGGATGGGGCTTTAGTCTGGAGGCTAGGCCATCTTGGGCATTTCTGCTTCAAATTCATAATCCAGGCATATGTATATCAGTCTGAAATCATCTATAAGGTTACCAGTGTTGCCACCATGCCTCACCCTAAGACACTGAAATACTGCCAAAATTATAGAAAACTGCCTCTTCAGTTTTGCATGAGTTCAAAACAAACGTTCATACTATCTTGCACAATGGTGAGTCCGCTGTGCTCTTACCATGCAGGAGAAGGAATCTTCAAAACCCTGCACACAATCCAGATCCTGCACTTTTCTTTTAAACGTTATGTATGATCTTGTTGGTTCTGAAGTTGGCCTAAGGAAGCTTTTGATCTTTTTGGGTTAAGTTTCGTAAGCTTTTATGAATGACAGATCTGCTAATTAAATCGTACCTGATGGTCAGAGCAAGCGTTACATCTTTGTAGACCACCAGAAAGCAGATCTATTGCTCTCCCCTTGTAAAGGTCATGCTGTTTGCAATCCACAGACCAATGATGTTAGTTTGGATGAGCTCTGGACCACAACTCTTCATGGATTAGAGCCCTCTGCCCCTCCCGTGCTGCAAAATCATTTTGCTAATGGAATGCCACGAATGGGTTCTGAACTGCTGTTTAAAAAAAAAAAAAAAAGAAGAGAAGAGTTATTTGTAGGGAGCAACAGATAATCCATTTTGCCTACACAGACCTGAGAGAGCACCCACTTATGCTATCAAGTGCACCGGAGACACTCTAATCCATAATCCACTCTTCATTTCTGATTGCTTACATCAGGAAATTGCTTGCATCATATGTACAGACCTAGAATAATAACCAAGTAGAAACCAGGCATGCTCAGGCTGCTGCTCCAAATGGCTTGGTATGCAGCGGTGGTGTAACATCAGCGGCTTTTAGCAGTTAATGGAAAACTAATGGTTTCCAGACACAATTGCAAGTACGTGGCTGTCTTCATACAGCAGAACAGGGCTTTTCAACCGGCGGCCCATGGACCGGAAGTGGTCCACGGGTGATTGCAATCCAGCCCACCAATGGCTTTCAAGTAAAAAAAAAAAAAAGAAAAATGAAGAAAAAAATTAATTAAAAAAGGAATAATCAGTGAAAAACCCCTCAGGCAAGAAACTTGGCTGTCAGTTGTAAGTTACTACCAATAGTATTAGTGTAGGTGTTTAACCATATCAAACAGCAAGTCCTGCTTCCTGTTTCTCATAAAAGAGCTATTTTAAGGGAAGTTAATTGGCTACAATATGGAAGAAAAGGAGGGTGTCACTAAAGAGTACAGACACTTCACTCATGGTGCAGAACTGTCTATTTTGCTTCACCCCCCTAACACCCCTACACCAATGAAGAGACGGTTAATGAAGCAACAGGTTAAACTGAAAAAAACAAAAAAAAAACAAATGAACAGTCCCATGAAAACTCAAGCCAAGTAGCACTACAGTATCTCTCAGGAGCTCCCCTTGGGTTGCTACACTACGTGAATGTCTCCATTGTGAGATCAATAAAGCTTATCTTATCTTATGGTGAAACTTTTTTTTTAAAGAGTAAAAGTTGAGCTCACCAAATCAGCTACATCATTTTTTTGTATTAGCTGCAACTTTGTTGTCTACTAGCATTTATTGCACATTCACACCAAATGCATTTTGAGCATCAGGAGCCTCTGGTTTACATGCAAAGTCTATAGTGGGCCTGCGGCACGTTTCAAGCATCAGGAGCAGCACGTTCTGAGCTTTCAAGCATCTGAGCATTTGAAGCTGCAGACACTTGACTTGGAAAATCTGAAATTTTGCAGCTGGACGCAGAGTGTCAACCAATCAGAAAGACTCCTCAATATGATGTAGTGGCAGATTTTTCAATGGGACCGAAGGATCATGATAAAGCTGGGAAGTCAACAATGGAGGACAGCCCATCGTCGCTGCTTTTTCCCATCCTATTATCTATGATCAGTCGAGCTTTCACTACAGAGACAGTAAAGGACCTTACCTGGAGGAGCATTTAGCGAGGAAGTTGGGATCTTGGGTAAGTTATCAAAATTTCTAACACGGTAAATATTACCCTGGATTTGAGGAAAAGAACTGGGTAGCTCCTCCCAACGTGCATCAGAACAGTCTGTCCACACTTTGCTCAGAGCATCCAAGTAGAGGCATTAGACGCCTTTTTGACACTCAAAACACGTTTTTGTGTGAACGCACCATTAGACTCTAAGACTACTCATTGAAATGGAAACAACCATATACCTTTCTGTTTTTGTCTGAAAGGATATGAGATTCATGCATTTTCCTTTCATTTGTGTCTCTATTTTGAACAAGTTGTAAAGTGTACAAAAATGTATACATATTTTTTCACGTTTCTTTTTCATTTTTACATAAATGATGAAAGCATTTCAAACAGTTGTCATTTTTCCTTTGAATTACACATTTCAATTAGTATGACAATTAGTAATTGTCATAATTTATAACATAACTTTAATTGCTGGATGTCCAACCCCTGAGCTGTTGGCCTTTAGCAACTGTGGGCCCCTAAGCAAATGAGTTGAATAGCCCTGCTGTAGCACATTGTTTTCTTGTTTGTGGTGCTGAAGCATAGTTAAAAATTAAAAGATACGTAAATAACTCAAATTGGTGTTCCTTTAAGTTATTTTTCCATGCACCGGGATAGAAAAAAATGGGTAGTGGCTATAAATGTAGTAGTTGCATTATTTTGTAGCAGACCTTTGCGACTCATCTCAAAGGAAATTCAAATCAGCCTTGGGATCCTTTATAAGAAGGTTAAACATGAAAAAAGCTATTTAGTATTTTCATTATTCTGTAGGTTTCTCCACAAAGGTAAAATGGCACTGTGCTGTGTTTAGTTGCATGCAAATTAATGCACCTCATCTTCCCTAAGTATACCTTCCTGTTAAGCCCAGACAGAAGAGAGACCCTGATATTTAAGCCAGACACGGTATTGCTCTTTAAAAGGTTTAATAAAACAAACAGAACCTGGTGCAGACAGGAAAACTCTAAGCTGAAGTGAGCAGAAACCTGATGGTGCCGATGCAGGCTGCTCACAGCAGCAGGTGACAGGCAGAAGGGCTGAGGCTTGGGTCAGTTCTGCAAGGCAGGCGTGGGTCATATACTGGAGGCTGACATAAGCAGAGAAATTCAAAAGGCTAGGAGAGGCTCGAGGTTGTGATATGTCCAGAAAAACAGAAACCCGACAGGGGCAAGGCGTGACAGGGGAATCCAGAAACACGGCATGGAAGGCAAGGACTACTGGACATCCTCTTAGGCTTTCAGAAATCTGGCTACGGCTGACTGTGGAAACGGCAAATATGAAGGCAGGGAAACAAGTGAATGGAGTGAGTGTGATTGCGCTGCCGTTGGAGGAGCACAGGTGCAGCGGTTGATCTTGATTATAAGGTGCAGAGGCACACACATACACCTCCCCTGTGAAATTTTTTTCCATTTTGTCACTTTAAAACCAGAACATGGTCTGGAGTTGAAAGCTACTCGAGGGATTTGAGTTATGCTCTGGTGGACAGTGGGGGTTTGGAGACTGACTTCATCTGCTGGGGCCATCTTGTGGTCCTGGCTGGTTTGCAGGATCACTGGGTTCTGAGCTTTTGGCGGTAGGCTCACCTCACATGGCTGGCCAGGGTCTTCCCACACAAAAGGGGGCTGCCATTCTGTAATTTTTGGGGCTCTCTGGGGGCTCCCTGGTTTCAGTTGGAGTTGTATTGGTGAGGGCATGCTTAGGACTAGGGGGGCCCTGTTGGGGAGATGGCCTCCATGGGGATTTGATGGCATCTCGGGACCCATCCCATCCTCCCTAACATATGCAACACAACACATCAATAGGTCTTGCAATCCCTAGCCAGGACTCAAATTGTAATGCACCTCAGACAAACACATCTGCCCTACGTCTCTGACGCTGTACCTCTTTGACTTAAAGACTGCTTCTCCTGTGCATCACTGATGATTTGCCTCTGTGCTGGGCACGGCTGCCCATGGTTAAAAATGCCAAGACAGAACACGTGGAGAAAAATAAAATGAGGATTGCTTTCCTGATGTTGAAGCATGACAGTGGTAGCATCATGCTGTGGTAATGCCTTTCTTCAGCAGGACAGAGAAGCTAATCCGAGTTGGCACGAAAATGAATGGGACTGAATTGACTAATGGGGTAACAATACAAATGAATGGCAACATTTCCAGATTTTTATTTGTTAAAAAGGACCAGGAGGCATGCGTCATTTTGCATGCAGCTGCGACTGTATTTATTCAGTTTCTTCGCCTAATAATAAATTATAAATTACATGGTCATTGATTCTGGACTGCATTTATCTTAAAACTCTTCATAACCTAAAGAAAGGTTAAAAACAGTATTTGAAAAACAAGTATTGTTTTTCTAATATGTTTTACTTGCTCTCAGCTGTTGTTGACCTCCCAAGCTTTCTCTCCTGTTGCCGTTCTCCTGTTCCAGGTGGTCCAGGTCCCCGTGGAGTCGTGTGAACAGTACGCTACATGTGCTGAGTGCCTCAGTGCTGGTGATCCCCACTGTGGCTGGTGCGTGCTGTACAACATGTGAGTCTGCTCCCTTTATTTTCCTCATACCCCCACCAAAGCAGATGGATTAAAACCACAACGTCACTGTTTACCAAACCGCTTGCAGGGAAAGCTAAGCGAGGTTAAGCCTGTAGTCCCATGATTTGTTCGGTTTGATATAGCACTCTTATTAAAGTCTCTGGACCTCCCCATTATCAACATCTGGCAGGAAAACTAGAAAAGCAGGGAAGTGGTTGCTGGACTTTGTGATCCCTGATAAATAGCGGCATTTAGGAAAGCAGAAGCTGCATGATCTCTAGATTTCATTGTCTGCCAGACGAAAGGACAACGGGTGTTAATGGAGGAAAGAGGGATTAGCCGCGCGGTCACAGCCCGCGTAGGAGATGCACTTTTTACATACCCGTGGAACATTTCGGACCTGATGGAGCAAGCTTTATCTCTTCCATCTTAATTATCTGACCCCAGGTTAGCTTGCATAACAGTTCGATATGGAGCAAAGGGGATTCAGAAGATTAAAAGCGTGCATTTCTGCAGCAGCCGCTGTGTTTGAAGCTGACCTCAGTGAGGGATTTATCCCCGTCTCATCATTTCAAGTCTGCATTTCAGCTATTAATATCTCGATGGTGATCAGCATTATTTGAATTACAGCTCTCACTATCATCAAACTTGGGAAAATGGGGAGATTAACAAAAAATAAAGCTTTTTTAAAATCCAAATTATCTCATTAAATAGCAGTTTTGTTTTTTTTCAAAGCAAATTGTGTCTGCAAATCTCATAACACTTTATTTGAACTAAACCTATCTATGAGCGAGCAGGCTGTTGTTCCCTCCCGTTCCGAAAAGATCCCCCACACTGCAGAGTAAAACCGCTTTGTTTTTCTGTCCTGTTAAATTCAGATTGGGGTCTTTTTCAGCTCTCTGAATGATGCTCACAGTGTCATGTTGACTGCTTTCAGCATCTCACTTTCCCACCCGTGGTGATTTGCACCAAAGCACCTTTCCAACAGAGTGGGCATGGGGTGTTTGTGCACATGTAAAAAGCCTGCAGGAAAAAAAAAAAAGGGAAAAAAAGGGGAACAAATGGTTTGATCAGACAAAAACACAGTGAATGAAAGAAACAAAATAAAAGGCAATGAAAGACAGTCAGAGATGAAAGGTGCCTTTTTTCTTCGACACTTCAGCTGATGAGCGGTCAGAAGGTGATCGGTGCTCTCGTAGCCGTTGTTCGCCTCAAGGAGCAGAGCCAGCAACAGCTGCCGCCGTGTTTCCAATCCACCTTTATAGTGAGCCGTAATTACAGCAAGAGGCCTCAATGCTCTGTGAGTTCTCTCAGGAGGTGTCACCCCCTCAGCTGCATCTGAGCCTGTATTACTCTCCTTTTACTATGCGTTCAAAGAAAGGCATGATGGTTTACAGCCAAAATACTCCCCGGATTTGCTATTAGAAGTCAACTCTACAGCTGATACTTTGGTACTGTGTCTTTTTCCATCGGAAAATGCAGAGACGAACCGTCCACACCATGCACAAGTACACAACAGGGACAAAAAGTATCTTAGCAACTAATCCTCATTTCTAAGAATGGACAAACGGCTTGAAATTTTCAATATCCACTTGTAGTTTAACTGTATGTTCAGTGAGCTTTTGTCTCTTATACAAATCCCTGTGATGCCCTGCTGTGCTGCCCAACCTTTCTCTCATTACTTTTAATTGCATTTTAGGATTTAGGCTTTAAAGCCTATTGCTTTGTAATTTACCATGCTCACTTATCTGTGATGGTAAAATTGACTTGTTTAAGTGACACTGTTTATATCCGTCCATTGTCTTTTGCTTATATGAAATCAAGTTGTGGGGACAAAAGGCCCAGGAGGGAAAACCAGACATCCCTTTTCCCAGCAACGCTCCAACTTATTCTGAGGGATCCCAAAGAAGTCCCCAGGCTTGAAGGGATAAATCATCCCCCTATGCAGCTTTTGGATCTTTTGGGAGAACCTCCAAACTGAGCAGACTTCTTCTAAAGAGAACCCCAAACACTACAAAAACGGAACTTAAAATAAGCAAAATGTTCTTAAAATCCTTGATTTGAGCCGGTAAGTAAGATTATTTGCCAATGGAATAAGACTTTTGCAAATAAAATAGGAACAACTCATCTCCATCACCTTATTTCAAGTACAGGATGTCTAATTATCTTATTTTGGGGGTCAAAATACTCATTCCATTGGCAAATAATCTTTTTTACCTGCTCATATCAAGTACAAATACACTAACTTTAAGAACATTTTACTTATTTTTAGATCCGTTTTTGCAGTGAACTGTGAGAACCTCCCAGATAATTAAGTTACCGACCAATCTGTAAGACGGGGACCAGTGGACCTAAAGAGGAAGCTCAGTTCAGCATTTTATTTCTGGGATTTTGATCTTTCTGGCATGATTCCTCTTTTGAGCATTGGTAAGGGTCGCATCATAGACCTGTAAAAAAAAAAAAAAGAGCTTCACTTGTTGGCTCTGCTCTTTTTTTCCTCCACCATGACACTCGCCCCCAAACCCCCTACCATCGATTTTGACTCCAAGATAATCGGGCCTGAGGCGGAGACTAACCCCAAACCCACAGGGAGTAGTCCACCTTTTTACTTTTGAGGTCACTGGCCTCAGATTTAGAAGAGCAGACTCTGATCCTGGCTGCTTCACACTTGACTGTGGACTGATGCAGTGCAAGTTGAAAGATCATGGCTTAAAGAGGAACGCTCTGAAAGAACCACATCATGTGGAAGATGTAAAGATGAAACCCTGATGATCCCAAACGAATCACCCTCCTTTCGATAGTCATTGAAATACTGTCCATGAACACCGAAAAACAGGAATAGAGAAAGGTTGCAGCCCTGGTGGAGTCCAACCTGAACTGGGAACAAGCTATATACGGATGAAAATGGACTGAGAAGTTATTCTCTGCTGGAAGTGGTGGACTGATGGATGGATGAATGGATGGAGTAACATATTTAACCCATCCATGAGTTTAATTGATGCAGTTGTCAATCAATGAGTGAGAGAATAAGTACAACCTAGAGAGGTCAAGTATATTAAAGGGTCAACGCAGAGACACACAGGACAAATTGACATGTGCTCCCACACCTCAAGGCAATTTAAAGTGCCCAGTTAGCAAAACTTACATGCTTTTGGTTTGGTGGGAGGAGGGCTGACTGAAACCCAAAACATGCACAAAGACACCATGACGACTCCACATGAAAAGTCCTCAGCTGGGAGTAAAACCCATAACCTTCTTACTTTAAGGCAACAGCGTTACCCACGGTTGTGTTGTTGTGATTATCAGCTTTATTTTCATGCTGGCAACAGCTTTTTTACCTGTAATGTGAAGTTCTAATAAGGCAACAATGACGCTTGCTTCAGCGTAAAATAGCGTTAGGCTGTTTTATGGAAGAGAATCCTCTTCCCGTCATAAATGTGCTCTTGATAAGTGGTGATAAATAACAGAGATGTTGAGTTGCTCCATTATGAACACACTAGGGCCCTGCATTGGTCAATACTTACTTTTACTCATGCTTTTCAGATAAACCGTACTCAGTTTTGCTGATATAAAACCATAAAACTGAGCCACACAAACAGTGTATTTTTAGACTTCACGTAATACAATAAACACGCTTAAATAAAAATGCTTTTATTCCACAGGTGTTCAAGGAAAGATCGGTGTCTGAGGGCAGAGGAGAGCTTCCGCTTCACGACTGACATTGAGCGCTGTGTGAAGGTCATTGCTCACCCGGACAGTATCGCTGTGTCAGCACATAGTGTCCCTGTGAGTCTACTTATCGTTCCCACCGATCGCTGCACGGCCACTCCACTTATAATGCTTGTGTTTGTGAGCAATCACCTTGAGTAGCCTCGTAGACGCACGTATACAGTTAAATGTAAGCCCGGCAGAGATTATCTTTGTGAGAGGTGAAGTGCGGCAGGAGTTGTGCTCTCTCTGCGGGGCATCAATTGGATTTGTTTTGGTGTAACTGCATTGGAGTATGGAGGACTGATTTGATAAATGGTAAATTTGGAGAGGAAGCCAGAAGCTGATTGGTTAAGTTCAGCACTAAGATTGGAGAAAGAAAACATGCAATGAAAATAACCAAGCAGCGCTTTTCAAATTGGCTTTTATGCAAACTGTCTTTTTACTCAGTTACGATACACATGCAGTACGTTTTTTTTTTTGTTACTTTATAGTTGGTGTTGTTATTCTCTCTAGCAGTGCACTGTGTCGCTATCAACACATTAAACTTTGCTTTCGCCTTTTCTAGCTCCTGCTGGAGGTGAATAATGTTCCAGACCTTTCTGCTGGAATTACCTGTTCGTTTGGCCAGCAGGCCCAAGCAGAAGGCCACGTCAATGGGAATAGAGTCATGTGTCTCTCGCCAGCCGGGAAGGAAGTTCCGCAGATACCGGAGGGACGAGGTGAGTGCAGATATTAAATTTGGAAACTAGGGTTGCCTTGACATGCTGACCTAACAGAAGTTGTGAGTAATAACTCATTGATATCAATACTTTTGATTGATGCGTAATTGTTATGAATTTATTTGAGTTTTCTCAACTTTTCATTAAAACTTACAACTGTAAAACTGTGTGTGGATGCAGCCCATTGGGTGTGCGATTTTGCATATGTGCATGTATATATGCGCCACTCTAAAACCACAGTAGTGCTTTTCTCCAGTCAGGGCTTGGCTGTGTCTGAGCTACATTTTCAAAACAAACATGGCGGATAAAGCATCTGTCTCACTGTCAAATGACCCAAGGTTTAAGAGTATGCCAACTTTATCAAATCCTGAAGTGGTCTAAAGTATAAAAGTATTTCTTATAAAGGTGTTATTAAAAGGAGAGTTTGCGTTTTCTGTCAGGTTTAGTTGTAGCAGTGCAGCACAGGCACAATGCATTAGGAGCAGCTGAAGAAACAACACTCAACAGCTACAGATGAGCCAACACAAGACCAAGCCCCCATCATTTTTATTAAAGTAGCTGAATGCTCTCTAAAACTAGACACATTATCTTCTAAATTCTCCTCTTAGTAGGTGTTTATGGAATCATTTAGATCAGAGGTCTGGAATCTGCAGCTCCGGAGCCACAAGTGGCTTTTTGGACCTTCCAAGAACCAAGTATTGTTTTTAAATACAGATATAACAACAACTAAAGGTTTTGGCAGTTTTTCAGTTATTCCATGAAATTGCTGCACTGAATTTCCACAACAGAATGACACTAAAAGTACCAATAATATTTTTAACATCAATCTTTAGATACATTTTTCCTTGTTATCAGGTTGTAAACTATGTGCTTTTGTTACATTATTTTGGACTAATATCAATATTCCATTAAAAAAATTTTTTGTCCATCGTCTTTTTTCAAGTTTTTAAAACCTAAGGATTAAAAAACCTGTAGTTTCCCTCAGTAGATATTTATATAAAAAAAGTTGTCCTGGGGCTCTAAACGAGTTTTAATGAAGTGGACCGAGTAAAAAATGGCTTTTTGTATCGTAAAGCTTGCAGACCCCTGATTTAGATGGAGTCAGAACTCAGATAATGCACACATACTAAATACAAATAAAGTTACAATCCCAATTATAGCATATTAAGTATGGAATGTAATAGAAACTGACTTTTTCAGAACTATACTGAGTTCTGTCTTTGTTTACTTCCAATAATAAAGGCTTAATTTAATTTATTTGAAATGGTACATCTATAGTACATATATTTCATACTTTAAATTGGAAAGTTGTTTAAATTATAAAAATAAATGTGAATATTTATTGTAAAAACTAAATCAGAACAAAATAAAAACATTTTTGGGAGGAAAGTTAAGAGTTTTTAGATTGATAGAAAAAATAGTTGATTGATTCTTTTGAAAAGAAAGTTCCTAGTAGCAGCCGTACTGCCTAACATTTTTCTTCTACACCATCTTGAGTTTCCACTCATTTATTAATATTTTGCTTCAAAGGAGACATGCTTTTCTGTGATATTTTTAAAGATCCTTGAAACCTTTTCCTTTGGAATTTCACCATGAAAGTTTTCGTCAGTTTTCGTCCATCAAATAATTTTCAGTCCCTGCTTAACTTTACAAAGGTTACTCACCATTACAAATATATGACCAATGAATCATGTAGACACAGATTGGCTCTCAAACACAAGGAATATTCCAGTGGGGTGTGCATGTAACAAAACCCAGCAACAAAAAGAACAAAAAAAAAGCACTATTATAAATTAGAGCCTAAGGCTGCTAGCACCCTGTGACAAGAAACCTGTCAATTTCCTTTCCCAATCTACTTTTATATAACAAATGTAAAACATAACAGCCTGCCTGGCATTCTAATAATGTTTTTAAACCAAAAAGAGTTTTTCGTAAAGAATTATTCATCTCTCAAGTTCTCTGTTCAGTCTGTGCTCGTTATTCTTTTCTTTTTCATAAATGCATTGGTTTCAGATATTGTTCATATGCAGTAGATAATTTTTAGATGGACGCTTGTCCAGCCTTTTACCTGTTCATTTTTACAACTCCTAATGAATTATTTAACGGATTGTCCAAAGAAAAACTAAAGAATATTTAGAAAGCCTGGAGAACTAAAGATGAAAACTGCTTTGTAAGCTTACAATAAAGTCTGACTGCATGAAGCAAACTATAGTAAAAACCTTTAAGCTCCAGCCTCAAAGCATCCCCTGGTACCAGGGAGGAGTTAAATGTTCTTTTTCTTGGTTCCCTCAGTTAAACATAGACAAATGTGGTATCCACAAAAATGTCAGAACGTTGGCTAAATACTGATAGAAATAATTTCTAGGATCACCAAAGACAGTTAAAACTACAAGCAGTTGAATCAAGAAGTAAACAAAATCTGAAAAATGATATCACCACAAGACTCGCTCCCAGCTCTTTCCCAGATGGCTTCCACATAAACAAGTAATCTGCTGAAAGCATAGATCTCACAGATTCTAAAAATATAAGTTTACCACAATCAACGTATGTAAAAACTCAGCAGCAGAAGAAGACCAGAATAATCACTCGTTTGAAAAACATAATGTAAACACTTACGTTGTTCATTTTCTTATCCACCGTGATACAGACTTATTTGCTGATCAACTTCATCTCCCATTATGCTTTCTAAGGTTTTTTGCTGGCCATTTTATCTCTTTTTTTTAATCCGGTTACAAGGAGTAAAAACAACATCTCTACAGTTGTAGATGTGCCAAAATGTGCCAAAATGTGCCAAACTGTGCGTAAAAGGCAAATATCCTATGCATTTATCTACTAAAACCTCTATAACTTTAGTTTTATTTACATCAGCTGGATCCTTGCACAAAATAATGTCTACAGGTGGATCTAGGGTTTCCAAAGGTTTTTGGCTTTATTCATATTCAATCTGAAAAGTTGTCATATTGCAAAATGAAAAAAAATGGCAAATGGGGAAAAAACCCCTCCTTTTTTCTATATTTTCTGTTTTGTTTCTATATTCCATCTTTCTCTGAAACAATAGCAGTTGCTGTCATACTTACTCCTTACACACATTCATGAGAACGCCTTGGGGCCTAATTAAACCCTTGCCTAGTACTGCAAATAGGGTTGATGCGAATGTAGTGTCACTTTTTACAGACTCAGTCAAAATAGATGTCCTTTTCTATTTAGTGCTTCAACATATTGTAGGTTAGGTGAGGACACACTGCTGTAGAATTTCCTCCAACCATTCGGAGTTATCCTTGAATTGAAGTATTTTCACTGAAGGTTTTCTCATGACAGCAGCAGCATGTCCTTGCAGGATCCTAGACAGCAGGTGGCTCATTGATCTGAGATGATCAAAGATTTACAATTTTCTCTACAATTGTCTTTGGTTTGGCTCTGTTATTCATCCTTTATTCCCCCCCCGTTATTTTCTTCCCCTCTCTTCAATTAAATGTGTTTTTTAACAGACTGGGCCGGTGTGGAGCTTCGCCTGAATTCGAACGAGACGGGTCAAATGGTTGCCAGCACGGAGGTGAAGTTCTACAACTGCAGCACGCATCAGATGTGAGTGCAGCGCCGCCTCCCCTCGCTCCTCTTCCCCCACTTTTGATTCGGTCAATAGATGGAGGAGCACAACTTAATTCAGGGCAATGATGTACTGATGCTTCCAACCCCACTTAAGATTGTGCTGTTAGATAACCTCAGAGTTCAATTTAACTGTCAGGTTTAATTTAGATCAGCATGAAGCATTTGTCATGGCCTGTTTATTTTGACTTTGCTTTAAGTGGCGGCTTCTGCGTTTACCGCTTTACAGATTTAAATACAGCCAACACGTTTTCTTTTAGGTAGTACCAACGTGTGAACGTTGTTTTTCCTTGCAAACCTGCTTTTATAATGTAAATACTTTTGAAAATATTTTATGATTTATTTCTAGAATAGTTTTTATTGTGGGGTAAAAAAACAACAGTTTTTCTCATTGTTGGAGGGCTAGCCTTTGTCTGAATTTCCGTTTTTTTCACCGCTGGGTCTCTGGCCGCAACATAGAGCTGCAGATATGATTTATTTGCCATCAGTTTTAAAATAAGAGGAACTAAAGAAGGTTTTTACTAATCATAAAGCCACACTGTAGCACAATTTGTTCTACTCCGGCAAACGCGACAGACTCCTCTTTTGCTTAATCTAGGGACAGAGTGCATTTATCCGGACAAATAAAGTTTAGAAATGTTCTATCTTAAAATGCATCCGCCAGCAGTAATATCACGGGTGTGTTGGTACAACGATTTTGTACCATAGATATCTGCTACGGTAGACACAAATGTAGCAAACAAATACAGCGATGTTTTATCGGAACAACCTGTGCAATGCAACTTCAAAAAGTGACACGATTTTTTTCCCAACAGCAATAAAGTATTGACTTACCTCTACATTTAAGAAGAAGTTAATTACCTTAAATAACATCAAGCTGAATGTAAACGTCTCTGGTGTCTTGTTCTGGCCTCAGCTGTCTGTCCCTCTCCTGCTCTGTGTTCATATGTTAATCAGTGGATCCCATCCACCTGTGATCTTCTGCCAGCTCCTCATTAAGTCAACTTCCTACGCCTGCTTCTGTGCCTTTCTATACCGAGGCTTCACAAACAGCTGATGCCAGACTATTGAAAGCCATTCTGTGAGTAGATGTCCAGCGGCCCTTGTTTGTCTAGCCAAGTTTTGACCACGATCAAGCTTTTGGGTTCCTTGTGTCATCTTGCCCTTGTTGGACACCTCATCTGCCTTCTGTTTCCTGGACATCGACCTGGACTTTACGTCGAGCACGAACCTTGCTAAGCCCTTGAGATCTGTAAGCAACCCTGCCACAGAGGGCATGCCCAGAGTTGCCAAAGAGCGCCTACCCAATGTCGCCCCAAAACATCTACCCAGGATCAGTCTGTCTTTACTTGCGCCGAGGTTCCGTTCATCATCTTAAATAAACGTTTTAAAACACAACAAGTAAAGGAGGAAAAAAAAAAAACATTCAACCAGTCCAAAACGCTGCACAGCATGTGGAGATGCTACAACACTGGTACTGTGCCGAGGAACAGTCCCACAGAGGGACTTCCCCACAGAAGCGCTTTTATGGTGTATGTAAGTGGATCTCGGAGACTGGATTGTCTAAATATCAAAACCTCTCCAAGATGATTTAAACCTTTTTTATTCTACGTTAGCACAATATTATTGCTGTGATGGACTGAGTCCAGGGTCACCTCCTCAGGTATAGACAATGGATGTATGGATAATATTATAGACAAACATCCTAATCAAGATTTATCATTTTCAGATGGTTTTATTGCTGTGTAATCCAAGTCAGTCAATGGCTCTACTCCCTTAACTTTCTTAATTAGAAACATCAAACCAAAAATACAGTCCACCCATTAAGGACCTCTGTTTTTTGACTTCTTGATTGAAGCGAACCGGAAACGTACACTCCAAACCGGGATTTTTGTGCCCTACCACACAAGATTAAGGCCATATATTTTCATGCACAAATATGGATCTTTTAATTTCTCCTTTTTTTTTTGTTGAGACCCAAACCACATTTATCTTTTTGTGTGTTGAAATGATCGCTACTGGGATTGACCGGTTTCAGAGAGACCAGGACCCAAAAATCAGCCTGATCAGTGCACCTCTAGCAGCATAGTGCTCGGTCAGACAGGACGCATGCAAATTCAGTTGCCATGACAAAATTAAGCCTTAGTTTGATTATGAGGAATCAATTTGAGGATATCACTTTGGATTTTAGTTTTTCTAAAATCAATTTGAGATTCTACTGCAGTAAACCTTTATTGCCTGACTGTTAGAAACTGCTTCTCGAAGGCTGGCATTCTCCTAGGGCTGCTAAATGGATAAGCATTAGACTCACAAACCCCCCCGCTGACCTAAGTTTGTCTCAGGGGAGCCTGCCGGAGAAAATCGTGAGACCCTGTGTTTTTTTTTTTTTGTCCTTCTTTAGTGCCTCGAGGGCAGGTAAAACCATGTAAATTAAAGAGCACTTTATTTAAATGCCAACCAATATAAGCTCCCTAACTGGGCCGGGAAGCTGTTTTGACTATGAGGCCATTTTGCAAATGTCAACTGTATTAATCACAACAGTAAACTATGACAAGAGGATGGCGTTGTGCATAACAATTACAAGCAGGAACAATAGCGGATCTCATTAGGATGATAGTTAATTAGTTGGACGTGTCGCTTTTAAAAGACTCCTCGCAAGCAAGCAACTTTCTAGGTTTAGTCCAGCGGTCAGATCACAACGCTGAAAGGTCACACTGAAGACCTTTCTTACCATGTATTCTCGGCGCCACCTTGCCCTGCTGACATCGCTATAGCACTTTGCTGACTGCCTTGTAGCGTAATTGAAGAATAAGAGTTCTCTGAAGGAGAGTGCTTTTTTTGGATTGACTGGGAATTAGTCCACTATGTACACACATTTCATTAATTCACTTTAACTAAAACAAATGCCTCAACATACCCATAATAAGCCATTAGAGGGGAACAGTTGGATGCTCATCACATCTGCTCCACACCAATATGGCCTCCATTAGCTACGGGGTGACCCTGCGTACTCGTGTGATTAATATTTCACACCAAACATGCTCCTAACACTGCACCTCCTTTCCCATCTCCCTCTCTGCTACCGTCACCTCAACATCACATCAGCCTCCATAATTAATTATCCACTGTTTGCAGTAGCCCTGCCAGTCCACTTCCATAGCAGGCATACACAGCCCCTCCCATCCCTCGCAACACATTATTCCCCCTTGTGTAGCAATTTTTAAAATGTCCATCCTAGCCTTGGGCAGCTAATTGTTATCAAAATTAAATGATGGCTTATGTCGTTCTCGTGGCAGCACACCATTAAATATTTTAGCTTTCAGGTAAACAGAAGATAAATTAGAAGATATGCTGTTTTATTTTTAGACATTTTTTTTTCTCCAGTGAAATTTGTCTTTAAACTGTCTCATGTTTGCTGTTTAATCCCGTTGGCTGAGGTCGTTTCGGAACGACTTTAATCCACATTTGACCATTTGCTAGAGGCACCAGAATCAGAGCCAAGGATGTTGCACAATTCTGCCCCGCCATGTTTAACCAATTTTTACACTATCAGGTGAATGGTTTAAATAAAATGATCACCTGAAAATGGGGAAAATGATGATGCTGTAAACAAAAATTATCATTTGAATATAGTGCCCGTTAACATTATAGATTTACTGTTTGCTGCAAAATCACAAACGCACGTTTAAATTTTTAGGAAAAACAAACCTTTCAGTACAGTGACGAGTTAAAAAAATAGAGCCATGTCAAGAAATTTCAACATATTTCAATTTTTTAAGTCAGAGGTGCCATACTTATTGATAAGTCTAGAAACTCATATTAAAGAATTTTTTTTTGTATTCTATACTTTACTTTTTTTTAACTTGATATAGGCATCTATAATAAAACCACTCTTGACTCTCTTGACTATAGGCATCTTTATTAAGTGTTTTCTAGTATCGTATTTACTGACTTTCCAGAAAAAAATACTAAAACAGCACCTCCAGAAGCTGGAAGTTAAACAAAAACTCAGAGGCTGGTGTGAAGCCCTGAGCGAAGTATACAACTGATAACTGTATAAAAGGTCGAAAAGTTGGCCCTTACATCGAGGTTACTAAAACCTCAATGTAAGATTCAAATTTTGATTTACATTTGAAACATATTAAACACATCTGCAAGATTATCTTGTCCATTGCTCTCTTAATATATATATATATATATATATATATATATATATATATATATATATATATATATATATAGATAGATAGATAGATAGATAGATAGATAGATAGATAGATAGATAGATAGATAGATAGATAGATAGATAGATAGATAGATATGTGTGTGTGTGTGTCTGTGTATTGTTTCCTCTCTTGCAATACACTGCAATATACTTTTTTTCTTTACAGGGAACAAACTAAAATCAGCCAAAGATTTCAATAAAACAACAAAAAACGTACAAAAACCGCAGCCCTGGTTGTGATGGGACAAAGGAAACATGAACGCATCGGCACAATCCTTCACTGGCTGACCCTCTACCGCTCAGGAAGAAATACGATGAGTCCCTGCTACCCACCAATACATACACTGCAATGCTCCATTCAAACTAAAAAAAAACTCCCTGCTCCTCAGTCATCAACATGATCTCTCCGTTGAACAAACTCACACCATCTCCACCCTTCCCCCTCGGACTCCACTACACACCATTGCCGACTGGGCCTTCCGCTCTGTTGCTCCTTGTCTGTGGAACGCTCCACTCGACTATCTGAGGATGCCAAAGACTGTTACACGTTTTCTTTGCTTCCTTTTCTTGATATTCTAATCCTGCTGCTGTTGGCGCTTGTTTAAATTCCCCTTGCTCACTTTTTCCTCCCGTAGGACTTTCAGATTTTAAAAAGTAAAGTACATTACAAATGTAATAAATCGTTATCATTATTACTGTTGTTTACAGTTAAGCCAAAATTAGTCATACCCCTGGGAGGTTTAGATTTAAAGTAATTTTGTATTCAACCATGAAACTTTTTTCTGGTTGGAAATAAGATGAGTATCAGTTTTGAAAAAAATAAATAAACCTAGCATTGCAGATAGATAACTGGTGCAGCCAGAATAAATGCCTTTAGTAAAGCAACAACCTGGGGTGCACAGGTCTCCTTCTACAGCTACAGCTGCACATAGCGGGGCATCAATAATAATCCCTTAGAACTGCAAAATATCAGCATTTTACTTACTAAAACTCTTGATTATTTTTCTACAACATCCCTCCTCCTTTTTATTCCTCGACAAGAGTTTATTTACTCTGTTGAACAGATTGTCTGTGTGTTTTAGTCCCATCAAGAAGTTATTTGCTCTCTTCATCCTAGCTGATGCTGAACGTCTAGCCTGCCCTGTCATAATTCGCTTTGACACCTGTGCCCCTTATTCAGCGCAGGACCAGCGCGAGCTGCGCCGCGTTACTCACGCCTGTCGACTCATCCACCATAACAGAGACAAACGGCGTTTTAATAACTTCCCTTCTGGTCTCTTCTCCCATCACTTTTCGTTTTGTGTTTTTCCCCGACATCCCATTAGACACTCTGTTGGTGGAGGGGTGGAAATGTAAATCCGTGTTGCTCCCAGCAGTGGGACACAGAAGCTCCACATAATTTTCTCCGGCACTTTCCTCGTGTCTTTGAAATGAAAATTCCCGCTTTCCCTCCAAAAATTGACAGTCTATCGTTGTAAAAAATCCCCTATTGTTCTTTACCTTTTAGCTGTGGAGCTGCTCTCTCAGCTGCAGATTTCCCCAAAGGTTTTGGAAAGCCCCGCTGCTTGTTAGAGTCTGACAGTGTTTTGGTGTCTTGTTGCCGCCTTGGTTTGGCAAGTCAAATTTACAAGCCTTGTGTGGCTCCAAACACCATGTCGATCAGTGGCACATAACAAGCACTCCCAACAATACAATTTGCAGTGTTCCTCTGTACCTGTGAGCCGAGGTACTGCTGGTAGTTAAAGGACAGAAAGTGGCCAAAAAAAAAAACAAAAAAACTTTTTCATTGTTGTGATAGGCTGGCTAGCTTTGGAGTTGCACAACCTGTCTTAACAATGTCCAGCTTGTCTTGAAAAGTCTGCCCTGGTAACTTTTATTCGTGAGTTCTCAAGCACAAGAAAATCCATCTAGTTTCGCTCCCATCTCAGCTTTTCTGGCCAATCACGTCGCATAATTGCGGTTTAAGGCGGGACATACCAGCTGTGACAAAAGCAAGAGGTGCCTTGACAAGCGTACCTGCTTGTGGTTTCTCATGGAGCCTGTTGCTTACATTTTCGTTTGATACTATAAAGATATTCTATCTTTAAGATTCACCTTTTCCTTTCTTAAACTTTTATGTATGTTTTTAAGTCAGTTTTGACAGGATCTAAAGGTACTACACTTTTTTTCCCAGTCACATACCATGCTTTGTTGATTCGAGACAAAAATGCGATGTAAAAAAAATATAAAAAATAAAAAGATATAATGTTTGCTGCCAGATTTCTGCACTTAACTCTGATCACTTAAGCGTGTCCATGTATGAACTTGTTTCTTTTTTCTGTTCAAACTTTTGACTTGCTGACGGTCAAAGAACATTTTCTCCATTCATGTACCGCCAGCCTTTACAGCCCTTCTCCTTCATCTGCTTCGTTCTCTTGAAGACAAGAGGACATGTCGTTCATCTAGGACTGGTCTTCCCAAGTCAGAAAATGACAGCAACTAATCTTTATTGCTTAAAGTTGCTGATATCTGCAGCAATTTAAATAAAAAAATAATAAAACCCCTTATTGACAGCTTACCTTGACAGCCCTCACAGCATGGAGGATGTTAAGGATGTTAATCTTTAAGGCTGTGCTAGAAAAATGTAGGAAACAGTGGAATCGCAAGGCCAAGTCTCCATAACAGCAATAAACTTAAGTGTTTTTATACATATCTTTAGTAAGGTTGCTAATAATTGTGAAGGGGAATGTATATTGTCAAGCTAAAGTTACCATGTATCTAACGAGCAGACTACAAATCCTTGATGCTACATAGTCATGTGGTACAGGGATTAAGCTGTTCAAAGCTTACTTTGAATGCAGAAGATTTGTCCAATAAGCTTTGTTTCTCATGGTCATATTTTATCACCTCCAAAAAAAAAAAAAAAAAAAAAAAAAAAAGACATTCAGGCTCTGTGAATATAACTCATCAGGAAAGAAATCCCTTCAGAGACCGCTTCATAACATGAGTCTGCTTACCGACGGTTTAAAGATGCACATATTTGTTTGCAGTATAAGGTAATGTGTGGTTATTTCTTCCCGCAGGTGTCTGTCGTGTGTAAACAGCACATTCCGCTGCCATTGGTGTAAATACCGCAACCTTTGCACTCACGACCCGAGCAGCTGTTCTTTCCAGGAAGGAAGAGTCAACGCTTCTGAGGTGCAAACACACAGAAATACTGTGGCTGATTTAAGCAGTGCTTTCAAGAGTACCATTAATCTACCGAAATGTGACACTTTTACCTTGGAACTGAGCAACTGTGGCTCCACAACAAAGAATCAACAAGATTAAAAGCTTAGAGCCGTGTTTGTGACTATGGGAGGTCAGAAGGGGACGGTTCTGAGCTGGTAATAACACTGCCAAACATGATATTGTTGAGCAGATCTAGTTTTTGTGATCTTAGTTTTCAGAATAGTACAGCTGATACATCTCTTGTTGTAGGCTCATACAGAGTTTTAAAGGGTAAACCAAATCTGCACTTATGAAAGATCATTACTTATCACACTGCATAAATCCACATACAAAGTGAGTTATATTTATACTGATACTTTAGCCCCATGCAGCCTTTTAATCCCTGTTCTACATCGGTCTCTATGCTTATGTAACAGGGCACAAGCTTGCAAAAAACACGTCATTCATTTATGTGGGAAAGGTTTTTGCAAATGCAGGGCATTGATTTCCGGTCCCTTACAGCTGAAAGGAGGTATTTTATTCAAACAATATGATGCAACAGTTGTTGTTTTTGTCACAAAATAAATCAGACTAAACATTTCCTGTTTTAGAACAGTTCTGATTTTTAAATGTAATTATATGAACCGAATGCCAAAATAATAGGATAAATAATTGTTTCAGAGATAAAACTAATGAGTCGGCGAAGATGCTGGCTGAACCTGGTAAGAGAGTGCCATCAGTCGCAGCAAAACAAATCTTGTACCAAAATGAGCTGAAAGGCCACTCGGAGAAGAAGAAGCCAGTACTCAAAAAGCAACATCCCAAAGTCAGATTACAGTTTGTAATCACACTAACAAATAATAATCTTATAGGAGCAATAAGTGATATTTCACCACTAGGTGGGGCATCACCCTTCAGAGGAACATGTCTAGTAAAGGAGTAAGAAACTCCTAACTTTATAATGCTGTTAGCAAGAGAAAGTTTTGGTCCGCTGGGCGCGCCCTTCGGCATTTTTTGTTATGCAACACTGCTCTAGCGGTGGCATTTTACAGGCAGGGAGGGGCTACGCCCTGAGTGGAGGCTGTTCACACATACATGGACGCTCAGCCGACCCGGCTATGTAAACCAGAGACTGGAGAACAACACAGAGAGATGGTGTGCGACCTCATACCATACGCCAGGGCTCACCAACTCTTTTTGAAACTGAGAGCTACTTCCTCGTACGAAGGGCTACCAGTACTGTCTAGAAATGTCAGAGCTCACCTTAACTTTATGTAAAATAAACACATTTTCCATGCCTTGATATAGATAATTGTTATTTTTTAAATCTATATAGATGCAAGTGTGATTAAACAAGAAGAGTAACAGAATAAAATAAAGATTTAGATGCAGCTCACTGCTCTAGGCGATCCAAAAACATACCTTTAGTTCTTCACAAAACTATTGTTTAGTTTTCTCCATCTAAAATAATGAAATTTCTCTTATTGCTCCTTTAATGTTTGGAGACATGTTCTGTGGTAAGATCAAACCAAAATGAAAGTTTTAGTTTTAGATTAAGAACAAAAAATGAGGAAGCCTGAGAACACCCTTTCAACAAAGCCGTCGTTTGGAGAGGCCCTCACAAAGCTCAGCTTCCATGGAACGTTTGTGGGCGGAGCGTAAAAGGCGCGTCTCTGCAGGGCAGCCTTCAACCCTGACTCAGTTGTCAACAGTAATGGGATAAAATTCCAGACAAACTTTTGTGAAAAGATTTGACCCAAGTCATAAAAAAGACTGTCATTTCTTTTCCTGTTCAGTAAAAATAAATGATTTTGGTAACCTTACCTAACCTAAAACAGAAAAGTTCAGCCTGGTTTACTGTCAAACAGGGAGAAAAAGATGTTTTTTTCTTCTGTGTATGTTGTTATACAGCAACAATGTGTGTAGGAATGTTTATTAATTCATCATATTTTTTATTTTTTGCTCTCACAGGACTGCCCTCAGCTCCTCAACTCTGGGGAAATTCTCATTCCAGCTGGCGAGGTCCGGCCAATCACCCTGAGGGCCCGCAACCTCCCTCAGCCGCAGTCGGGCCAGCGGGGCTATGAGTGCGTGGTGAACGTACAGGGTGTCAGCCACCGTGTCACGGCGCTGCGCTTCAACAGCACCAGCGTTCAGTGCCAGAACAGCTCGGTATGACCCCGAACACGCTCGGTGGGAGTCCCTCAGCTGTCAAGCAGGAGACAGCGCCTGAGATGCTCTGTTGTCACGCTGTGCATGGTGTATCAGCATCAGTGAGGTTTGCCTTAGATGTGCACCACAGAGGCAAGAAAGGGGAGGAAAGGAAAAAGTTGAAGTAATAAGGAAAAGTGCAAAATATGAGAAGAACAAAATCATTTTTTATTTTATTTCTGAATCTTATAAAAGCAACTCAGAGGCATCATGGTTCCGGAGGCACCTCGTAGATTCCTCTGGATTATTTATTTTTTTTCCTACGTAAGGCCAATCAGGGTAAATTTCAAAGCACAGCATATACTGCAGCCCCTGTGACAGTGTATGAAAAGGCCATTTTCCTCAGATTCGGATGATTGGTCACCCCAGCCAAGGTTTGTGTCCCTACATGTCATAGAGGAGCGGAGCAGACAACCATAGCCGAAAATGACAGATGGTTAAAAGCCTCGTCTCTCCGCTGCCCTTTCATCCTTTGATTTTCCCCATTCTGTCTCTCTGTGTCTCCTTATATTCTCTATCCTCTGTCTCCGTTTGACTTTTCTCTCGCTCCCTGCTTCCATTTTCAAGCCTATCTCGGGTTTTTCTGCCTTTCAGTACATGTACGAGGGTGTGAAGATCAGTGACCTGGCGGTGGACCTCTCCATTGTATGGAACGGCAACTTCATCATCGACAATCCCGAGAAGATTAAAGGTGCCTCTGCCATCCATCACTGCCAAGCCAGAGGAGTGTAAAGCGCTCAATCCACAGGCGGTATATAGTTTATAGGGAGCGCTACAAGGCTACCAAAAGGCCTTGAGAGAAAGTTCACTATTTCAGTAGGATTTATCAAAGAGCGCCAGATCACTTCTGTGCCCAGAGGTGCAATGAGTGAATCTTCATATTTGCTTCATCTCCTTTCATTTTTTTTCTGTCAGTCACTTTTAAAGAGAAATATATTTTAATATTTGATGTATTCATGACACCCGGATCGAATTGTGGCCATGAATTATAATATTGCGGATGTTTAAGTCACTTTAAATGGGCTCACTGTAGTGAGCTGAAAAGAAGTTTGAAGTTTCTTGACCAATTTTCCTAAAAATTAGGCCTTGCTGAAAAAACATTTTTTTTTACCCATTAACATGTTCACATTTTGCCATGTTACAACCACAAACTAAAATATATTTATTGGGACATGGTGACCCACATGACAGGCTGGGCAAGGAAAGCATTGCTAAGAGAAGCAGTCAAGAGGCCTATGGTAACTTTGGAGGAGCTGCAGAGATCCAGAGTGCAGGTGGAGCGATCTGCGAACACGACTGCTATTAGTTGTGTACTAACCAAACCTGGCTTTTATGAAAAAGTGGCAATAGAAAAAGCCATTTTTAAAAGAAAGCCTTATGAAGTCTGATTGGAAGTGCTCCACCAGACATGTGGTGGAGCTCTGGTTACATTTACTCAGTTACATTTACTTGAGTAACTTTTTGAACAAAATGTACTTTTAGGAGTAGTTTTACTGCGCTGTACTTTTTACTTTCACTTGAGTCATATCATTACTCAAGTATTGCTACTCTTACATACTTGAGTAAAATTTCTGGATACTCTACCTATTGATAAGATAAGATAAGATAAGATAGGCTTTATTGATCTCACATTGGAGAAATTCACATTGTGAGTAACTTCATGAATAAAGAACAGTTTCAAAACTTGTTTTAACCAAAAATGCACCACAGAGACAAAAACCTAGAGTTTATGTTAAAGTGAGACTTCTTATTCGTACACAAACTTTATTTTACGTAATTTTCTGTCCGCTGGAGGTCAAATGAACGTACAGTAAACCGTAGTAATTGTCATTGTCTTTTTAGTGTATATACATTAGCTGCTGTAAGTACTGCTTTCAAGTTTAATGTTGAAAATAAAAGATTTAGAAAAGTATTTATTCTGCCTTCTTCTGAATTAGATATTTTTCTTCTTATATTTTGTTCTTTTTTGTCTTACCGGAATTTGCACATAACCTTACCTTATTGTCTGTCCGATTGCATCATTTTTAAATATCAAATCATCAGCTGCTATGATTAGTTACTCAGTACTTGAGTAATTTCTTGTCTGACCACTTTTTACTTTTACTTGAGTAAAAATCGATTGAAGTAGTGCCACTCTTACTTGAGTACAATTTTTGGCTACTCCACCCACCTTTGCATACTGAAAACAGGATCTTCACGGCAGCATCAGTGTGTTTTTATAAACTATAAAGATGGAGGAAGCTAAATAAAAGCCATTGTTTTCCTCACACTTTACAACTATGAGTTACTTTGTGTTAGAGTCTGACAAATAAATCCCAGTAAAAAAAACAAAAGTTTGTGGTTTGAACATGAAATAAATTAAGAATAAAAAAATCAAGGGGTGTGAATATCTTTGCGGGGTAATATATTACAATATGTTTTGTCAATTGGGTATATTTTTTATTGTTTGCCATCAATTTGTTTTGTGTCAATAGGTTTTTTTTTAAGCAGATAAAACTCTCTAAATGAAGTACCATTCCTTGGCTACCATTAACTAAAAAAGGTTGTTGTTCTTGCATATTGTCCTGCAGTGCATCTATACAAGTGCAGCGCCCAGCGGGACAGCTGCGGCATGTGTCTGCGGGCTGAAAGGAAGTTCCAGTGTGGCTGGTGCAGCGGCGAGGGCCGATGCACCATGAGGCAGCACTGTCCCCCCATCTCCCCTTACGCCAGCAGATGGCTGGACCTTTCTGCCAGGAATGTGAAGTGTACCAACCCACGCATTACAGAGGTTTGTTGCTCTCAGGTTTTAGGAGCTCATGCAGACACGACATGTGTGCAGCTTTACCGGTGTTGGTGAATTACAATTTTTTTCTATCATCAGCTTAATGGGTTCCCGTGTGTTTTTTTCGCAGCTGCTTTTCAGTCCACTTGCACTTGATAAAAAAAAATAAAAATTCAATTTATTTTTTTCCTTTAGTGATTCTTACCTTCTGAAATTGGCAAAACCAACTCTTAATAACACCTCTTGGCATGAGTGCGGTTTGCTCAGGAAGTTTTAAACCACGGGAGGAAGTTAGAAAAGGGCTTTTAGGGGGGCTTCGAACACGTCAAATTCAGTGAAAAAGAGTTTCTGAGAAATAAAGGTTATTGTTGAGAAATGTATTTTACCTCCAGGGCTGGCTAAAGATCTGGCAGCGGGAACAGACAGATTAATGCGCTACGAAACTCTAAAGCGCCGTGGCAGTTTTGAATTGTGTCTTAATGTGGTCCGAAAGAAGACGATTGAAAGAAATCTCAACTTTTCAGGTGCATAAAGAGTAATCCTCTCCATATGAAAATGTTAAATTGTAGAAATACTTTAGGATGAATGTTTCATAAAAGTATCTAAAAAAATGGAAAAAAGCTCTAATTCTAAGGTTTTGCCTTAGTCAGTTGTACTATATTGGAAAAACCTTCCAGTACATCATGTCATTGTGTAGCAGCCTGGGCTTTCAGCTGCAACAAAACTCAGAAATTCTTACTTCCAACCTTCCCAGTCAAATGTCTGTTTACCTGAGACTATCTGACATTTTGTTCCATGCCCGCTGAATACCTTAAGTTCTTGACAGCTTATGAATTCAGTCTGTTTATAAAAGGAGTGATGGATCTTTTATGTCCCAAACCCCTGTTCATTCTCTCGAATAAGGCACCGTGGGTCATGCACGAAGATGCAAGGCTCTTCCACTTCAAAGAGCCGGCAGCCTTTGATGTCCCTGTCACATTATTAGTGTTTCTGAAGGAGCTGCAGCAGAATGAATCAACCGCTGTGTGCTGCTCGACAGCACAGGCAGAGTTGCTCCGGCATTACTCGTGTTCTGCTCTGTAGGTCCGAATGTTGGCATGGTTTACTGTTTTTTTTTTTCTTTTTTTTTCTTTTTTACCCGAATGTGCTGTGAATGGTTCTCTCAAGGCTTTAGCTATCCTCTGAATTATTCATTCAAATTTATTTTTGAATAATCGTTGGCGTTAAAGCTTTTTGAGTGAATCCGCTTGAAAAGTATGTTGTTCGTTTTAACTGTGTTTGAGTTCCAGCCTGCAAACATTTCGGTTAAAGAAATATAATCAAATCAATGCAGAAAAGATTTTTTTAAACATTTAAACATTGTACATTTTCACTGTGCAGATTTTGGAAAAGCAGCTGTTATCAGAATTCTCTGCACAAACAAGAGCTCACCTAATCCTGCTGTCATTTGTCTGTCCTGCGTATTCAGGTAAGCCCAGTGGCGGGACCTCTGGAGGGGGGGACGCTTGTCACCATCCAGGGCCTGAACCTGGGTCTGTCCTTCTCTGAGCTTGTGGGTAACGTGGAGGTGGCAGGAGTGGAGTGCACGCCCCAGCAGGAGGGATACGTTACTGCCGAACAGTAAGAGATCATCCTCACCTCGTCGTATACAAATGCACCTATATTCTAACTTGCTTTGCCTTCCGGATTTTTTTTTACAGCACTAGAATGACTTACATTTTGTAATTCCTCAAAGGCAAACTTTAAAGTATTTTCTTAGGATTTTGGGTGAGAGACTAACACAAAGAGGTGCACAATTACATAGTAGAAATAAAAGCATAAGGAGTTTTTTTTTTTTCAAAATAAAGATGGGAAAAACTCATTTATATTAGACCTCCCCTAATTAATACATAGATCCTGGATTTGTTTCATTTGTTCTTGGCATCAAACTGTGTTTATCTCACATGGCACGGAAGAGGTAAGGCCCAACTGCATTCATGCCATGCTATGGCTCCCTGCCTAAACCTACAGGCCCTGCAAGAATAATATTTTTCAGAAAAGCAGCCAAGAGGCCCACGGTAACTCTGGAGGAGCTGCAGAGATTGACTTCTCTGGTGGAAGAATCTATTAGCCTATGTGGGTTCAGTGGTTAGAGTAGTCATCTTGCAATTAATGCCAGCCTCCTTCTACCACATAGCGAAGTGTCCCGGTGGAGGGCAACTGACACTAAATTGCCTCCTGATTGGTCGATGGATGTGTGTTGTTTCTAATTGACACTGGTTAAATTTTGGCTGTAATTTAAAGGACTTTGAGTGGTTGGTATGACTAGAAATACACTATATAAATCAAGTTTGTTCACTATTTAGTTATGCACTTCCTAATAGCTTTGATGGAGGATTTGCAAGAAAAACAAAATAATAGTTGAAAGACAGTGTCCACCGGCAGTTTGCCACAGCAAATGATATGAAAAGCAAAAGTTGTTGGCTTACGTACAAAATGTTGTACATGATGGAATCTAACATTCCCCATTACCCTAGCTGCACCATCCCCATGTTGAAACATGGTGGAGGCAGCATCATGCTGTGGGTATTTTTTATTTTTTTTTAGCTGGGAGGCTATTCATAGGTGATGGGATGATAGATGGAGCCTAATACACTTCCAGAAGGAAACTGGCTGGGAGTTTCATCTTTCAGCAGGACAACAATCCCAAACATATGACTCGTCAGCTGGCTTTACAATATCAGGAGACATCTAGCTCTCTAGCTCTTACTGAAGAAAACTTGTCTGGTGGCCAAACCTTAGTGACTATTTCAAGAAATGGAATTTATCAGGTTGAATCTGTATACAACGCAAAACTTGCTTTCCATTACTTCAAACTTTTACAAAAACAAAATCTTTGTTTTTAATTTTTTTTTAGGCATCTGGAAATGTGTTGCATGCCCTACCCCTGCCCCACCACCACGCCCCAAAATCTCTGTTTTTAATTTAAAATTTCATATTCATGAAAAGGGGGAAAGAAGAAAATAATACAAAATATGATAAAGTACTCATTCGACTACTTGTGTCATTCTGCTATGGAAATCCTAATTAGACAATGAATTTAACCACGTACCTAAACTAAACCTTCCCCTTTTTTACCTTTATATCTAAAAGCACAGCTTAATGATGTATAATCTGTGACCCAAAAGTTACGATGAAGACCCCTGTATTATACTGGCCCTGTCTAGACCGAAAGCAGAGAAAGTTTGATCAATTATTAACTAAGGGGTGAAATATAATGTTAAATATCAGCGCATGTTTGCAAAAACAAAACAACAATATAACATTTGAAGCAATATGCTTCCTTGTCACCATTATGTGCTACTCTGATTGAAGTTTGTGGTTTTAACCTGTCATAATGCTAAAAAAGCTTAAGGGGTAATAGTACTTTTGCAAGGCACTGAACACAATTCTGCACTTACCCGAAGACTCAAAGAAAATTAACCCATGCAATTCCTTTCATACTCATACAAACTGTTGTTTCCTCCCCCCGGTGACACTTGAGACTGAATGGCGGCCTGTGTGTAAGTAAGAACCCTGACACGCCTCCCCAGGCTGCAGGGGGGAAGGGGTGGGGGGGTTGGGGGGGTGGGGTTGCATTGCTCTGGTGCTGTCACAGCCAAGGAAGGAGGCAGGCAGTCTTTGTGTCGTCGTTGTTATGAGGCTGTCGGTACAGCTGTAATTGAAATGCGCTGCATGTCGCTGACTGGAGGGACAATCTGTTGGCCATGTGTTTCTCTCACAGGCATGTAATGCGATTGGAACCGGGCTGCAGCAACTTTATTTATACCCCTATAAAATAACTAAATAAATAAAATAAAAAAACGTAGAACAAAAAAACAGGAAAAGACAAGAGCTTGCCAGCTGTAAATAGGAATCCCCACGTGATCTACGAGAAGAAGGAATGGGCCAGGATGGGCGCTCCTGTTGTGAGGACGACTTACGGTTTCTTTTGTAAAAGCAGCAGATCCAGCTGGGCCATTCATCCCGCTCACACGGCGCTTTAAAACATGACATTACAGATGTTGCAACCATTAATTTCAGCGTCGGGTCAGTTGCTGTAATGACTTATACATAGCATGCTTTATCTTATTGACCTGGAAGGCAATACTGATTTATTGAAGAAAACCCCCCCCCGCGTTGTCATGGCAACGGGAGGTAATGGCGGATGGCGGTCATGCCTTGCGACGGGGAGCGGTGTAGTTTATCATCTGAGTTATATTGCCGTTATAGGTTTCCTATTAGGAAGAAAGATGAGGCTCTGTATTGACCCGCAACTTCTATGAAAGTCTCTTTCAATCACAGTGGCCAAAGGACAGCATCTTCCACCAGTGAGGCACGTGACGAATGTGATACAGTGCAGTCACGCGTCTGTGTGTGTGTGTGTGTGTGTGTGTGTGTGTGTGTGTGTGTGTGTGTGTGTCAGGACTGTTTTATTATTATAAGCCCAATGTATGATGCCAATGTTTTGGACTGGCCCCCTGTATGTATCATTATATATTTGCTTCTGACAGGATTGTATGCGAGATGGATGCAGCTCCTGAAGGAAGCGCCCCTGGTCCCGTCAAGCTGTGCGTTGGTGAATGCAGACCCGAGCTAAGCACGCAGTCCTCCCAGATCTACACCTTTGTGGTAATTCCCCCCCAAAAAACCCGAAGCTTATCGGTTTGCTCTGACACAAAGGGTTGCTGTTTTGTAAAGTCGCACTCCAAACAAAACAAAAAACTCATTGTGAATGATGCTTTTAGACTGAATGTGCAGCCCCGAAAATATGTTTGTCATGTCCATTTTCAGTTTTTGCCAGGTGATATCCTTAAAAGCACATGGTTAACTGTTTGTGCATGACATCCTCTGGTAATCGCCAGCTTTTTACTTCTGTTTGCTTCTCTTGTTTTTTTTTTTCTCGTTTCACACACAGTGCTTGTAGCACATTGCAAAGCAACACAAAGTCGTGCATAATTGTGAGGTTTAACGAAAATAATTCATCCTATTGTTCTACATCCATTTCCTACAATGCTTAATTGTGGTCAGCTATCTCCACCAGTCAATGGTTGAGAGGTGAAATACAGCATGGACAGTTTGCTAGTCCATCACGGGTAAAATGATACACGGTTTTCGAAATGATTTACATTAAAACTTAAAAACTGTATTGTTTCTTCGTATCCCTATACTCTGACTTTTGAACGTTTTTAAGTTTAATTTACTTTGGGATATTACTTAATTAGTAAATAAAAGCTACACTGTATGTGTAACAATAATTAAAACTCATATATAAATATTTTCTGCGGAGGTTTGTTAGAGAACAAGATCGAGGGACATACCAGACAGGGCAGAGATAAAGCTCAAAAGAAGTTCAAAGCAGGGTTAGGATGTACAGCAATATCTGAAGCTTTGGAGAGCTCACACAGCATCATTTCATTTGTCATCAGCAAATGGAAAGTGTATTCTACAACTGTTACATGGTCGTCTACATTAACTGACTGACCAGGAAAGCAGATCTTCAATCAAGAAGCCTAGAAGCCCATAGTAACTCTGCTGCAGTGATCCACAGCCGAGATGAAATAATTTGTAGTCAGGACTACTATTGGTCCTGCAGTCAACAAATCTGGATTTTATATAAGTTATGGGAAGAGAAAAGCCAAAAAAGAAAGCTACAAGAAGTCCCTGTTTGCAGTTGCCACTTATGCAGGGAACACAACAAACACCTTTTGGGGCAGAGAGCCATTTGGGCGGAGCGCTGGTGCCTATCCCCAGCAGTCATTGGGCGAGAGGCAGGGTACACCCTGGACAGGTCGTCAGTTCATCACAGAGACACACGGGGCAAACAACCATGCAACCATACGATGAGACTGACCAATTAACCCACCAACCTTTGGTACTCAGAGAGAACACACACAGGGACAACATGTAAACTCTCTCAGGGATTTGAACCCAGGACCTTAATGCTTATCAGTGTGTTGAAATTGCCCAGTTAAAGTCCCGACTTGAAAACTGATGTTTACATATCCTCTCCGTTCAGCCTGACTGAGCTTGAGTGGCTTTGCAAAATAAGATCTTGTACGAATTTTATACTCTAGTGGTGCAAAGGAAGCAGAGACTCACCTCAGAAGACATGCAACTTCAACTGCAGCAAGAGTTGGTTCTACAAGGTAGAGGGAGGCTAGGAATAGACACCAACACTTGTGCCATACGCTTTCCATTTTCAAATTATGTCTTGAACTGTGCTCTGTGAGATCTTCAGATCAACCATGAAGACTACATCCATGAGCACAACCAATTGCAAAGTACTGTTAGGGAAAGGCTTTATTTTGGTATGGGCGACATAAAGAATATACATTTTACTCCAAGGTTGTGTGTGTGTGGCACAGCTTGATGGCACTGCCCACAAACAGCAGGCACATGCATCTTGCTCGAGGAATAAATACTGGCAACTTCCTTCTGAAAAATCTCTGGATTTTGAACCCTCGAGCACTGCAAAATCTGTAAAAAGCTGAGGGAAATGCGGAACATCCAGTTCAGGTTCGCTGATTAAAAAGCAGCCCTGTTACGTTCACAATGTGCTTGAAATTGTGACAGAAGTTGTGAAGGAGCTCATCTGAAGGTGTTAACGCACAGCTCTACTGCAGATGTAAGCTAAGCAGATTTATCCATGACTTTCATAGATGATTTCTCCCAGTGTAAATGTAATGTTCATTATATATAATGGAGTTATATTTCAAAGAACAATAACTTTCTATGTCTCAAATAAAACACTGTCATATATTAAATTAAACTATTCACTGTGTAACCTATCTTCTTATAAGGTTAAACCAAGGATGGAAAAGGCAAAGTCTTTGAATCGGTGGGTTTGTTTTTCTGTAGGTACCCACCATGTTGGCTCTGACCCCAGGCCGAGGACCTGAGTCTGGGGGGACCAAGGTTACCGTCGTTGGGGAAAATCTGAGTGCTGGCAGCACTATAACTGTGTACTTTGGGAATCAAACCTGTGAACTGTACAGGTGAGCCTAACGATAATATGACCCCCTGATGTTATGGTAATTTCCCCCCCCCCCCTATTAGAGCCCAGATGGAGAGGCACTTCAGTGAGATTGTCTCTGCCCGGCATTAAGGAATTAGCCTTCTCTTGTTTTACTCAAACATGGGATGAGATCACTTTATTCAGAAACGTGCACATTAGATACAAGTGTGCGCTTGCATTTTAAATCAGGAATTAGTAAAGATTGGTGGGCAAGTGATGACTCACATCAGATATTGCCCTTTGTATTTATAGAAATCTATTTAAAGCTCAAATTTTGCAGATTGTAGTAGTCGAGCAGGTGGCAAAAGAGCCATTAGCTAGAGCACCCTCTAATTGCAGATTCCATCCCTAATGTGTCTGTAACAGGCAGGAGATGGGACAGGCTATAATGAATCCTCTCCCTTCATGCGTGGCTGTATGAAGTCAGGGATTTGCCTCTACAGCAGGGAGAGGGCAGACGCAATCCGAAAGCATGAATAATTCTCTCTTCTGGTTCTCTCCCACCAGGAGGAGCATGTCAGAGATTGTGTGCTTTGCAGCTCCATCGTTGACAGGAGCGGGACCAGTGCAAGTGCGTTTGAGTGTGGACCGGGCCAAAGCTCCTGGAAGTCTGACCTTCGAGTACATAGAAGACCCCACAGTCCAGAGCATCGAACCCATGTGGAGCATTGCCAGGTACCACGGTTGGAGCTGTTGCTTTCTTTCTATGTTACGTCAACACTTAATGAAAGCCACTGTCGTGAAACGTTGTTTTGTAGCAAATATCAAGTTATGTTAGAGGTTAAAGTACTGAGCTGTTGGACCATTTATTGTTTATGCACTATGTCAATCAAGCAATTTCTATTATTTATATGGTACCCTTCTACCTGCAGCAAGGGGCTTCACGAAGCAAAATGTAATAAAAAATAAATTAAGTTGTATAAAATGCCTGCACAAATGTACATAGTACACAAGAAAAAAAATTTAAAAAAAATTAGCAACCAGTTGCGAAAAAATATGTAATAAAAGGGCAATAAATGATTTTATCACAGGCTATGTTTTAAATGGAAGCCATATAGAGAAACAAAACGCAGGAATAATACACAATGTGCATTGATTTTCAGTTGAAGAGAGCTTAAAATATCACAGCAGAGTATTTAAGCAAAATACTAGAATGAGATCACCCATCAGTGTTTCGTAGCCAAATAATAGATTTAGGTATAATCATAAATAGGAAAAAGAAAGTGTTTGAGTCTTGAATCAAAGCTGTTTAACTGGTTCTCAGCCTGATGGCTGAAGGCTCTGCAGCCCGTTCTCGTCCTGGAAACTCACAAGTAGACCTGCATTCTGAGAACGAAGGGCCTCCTTAGTAGACTGTAGGAATAAAATATATCTAAGATGCTCTGGGGCCCTGGTATTGATCCTGTTGTTGGCGAGAAGAACTTCAAAGTCAGTTCTGAATTTCACAGAAGGCTTGCTAGGAGTTTGCAGTATTGGAAAGAGACTTTTTCTGGTGCTAGTTCCTGTCAATGCTTTAGCTACTGCATTTTGAATGGCCTGAGATTTTCTCTGGGAACTCTTTAGACGTCCGAATGATAGGGAGGTGGAGTACCCAGGCTCAGCAGTATCCAAGCAGAGTCAAGATGCTCTTGGTTTTAGTTAGAGTCTTCGGTATACGGCTTGTTGAGTCAACAAAACTTAGAGACATACTAAGGATTCGCTTTTTGTTGTAGATCCTAATCTGAATCATTTTGAACTGATTATCCATTAAAAATGAGGATTAATCTTATGCTCAGAATATGCGATCAACCGCTGTTCCAAACTGCATAATGTACATGCTGTAAAAATAATATTTGAGTTGTGCATTCTACTTCTCCAAGATGTTTTGTTATCATGGTTTGGCCACTCTTGGGAAGGGTCACCTGTTCCGTATTTTCTCCATTTGTGGATAATGGCTTAAAAGCCATAATCCGACATTCCAGACTCTTAGATGTCGGTGACTTTGTGTCTCATCTGTTCTTGAACTTCTTAGATTGGGTCATAATGTGTTGCTTTTGAAAATCCGTTAGCCTACTTCATGTTGTGAGACAGGTCTGGCAGTAAGCAGACCCTGGTCTTGGTTGTCATATTTTACTCAGCTTTGCAAAAAAGTAGTTGAAGTTTATTTGTGATTTATCAAGTGATCAAATTGCATTCTCGCATAAGGTCTGGCTGGTTTGGATAGGATTTGTCTTTTTCAAATGAAATTGTCATTTGAAAACTTCATTTTATGTTAATTCAAGTAATTTCAGTTTAATTTAAAAATGTTTTTAATGATCCAAAATATGCAAAGAAAAAAAAAGAAAACATCTGTAATGGGGCAATGCTTCTTCACACCGCCAATGCTGTACGTGCAAAAGTGTTGAACTCATGGCCAGCAATGTGATATCTCATTTCTGTAAATTATTAAAAACAATTTTGTTGTTTAGGGTGTTAATAGTATATGCAACAATATCTGCAGTAACTTTCTTTTTACAGAAATATTTACCAAGTGCTGCATGGGGGGGATCAAAGTAAAATATAGATTTTTTATTTTTATTTTGGGACTCCGTTGTACACTTGGTGTGACTTTGTTGACATAAAACTGGGACTTCAAAAATATAACAAGAATAAAATCTTTAAATAAGCAAATAATAGCCACCAGGAATTGTTCCATCAGGACAAAAAATAGAAACAGTCCCCCTTCTTGGGACATGCTACTGTTTTGCCATCTTAGTCATCAGTTGTGTAATGTTGGTGAGATACAATTTATATCTTTAGAAAACAAAAACTGACAGTTGTATATTTTATCATAGACATTAAGTACCTACAGTGGTTTAGAAAACTATGCAGGAAATTGTGTCTCTTGGTCAATCAAGAATTTAAAAAGTCAAACCTATCTTCATCTATAGTCAAACCCAAAAGTTGGATGGGACTGTACAGCATATTAGATCAGGTGGGTAGGATGATAAAGCCCCGCATGTGATGACCTCATAAACCTTTAAACCTTTCAAATATTATTATTAAGAGTACTGATACGGTAAGAGGTCTCAAAATATACATGTAACACCAATCCAAGTGACTTAATATACCTTGAGCCTGATAAAAAATACAGTTCAAGACTTAAATTAAATTCACCATTGGCACTTAAATTAAATTTGATATTGGCCCAAATCCAGTCATTTGTTGTGTAGAGGAAACACAAGCAGCAAACAGCAGAACAAATGAACGGACCCTCTGGACAAGCGTTTCTAACAGAGGAAGATGGTCATGCCTTCGTTGCATCAACCGTTCGTTCATTTGGTTTTGGGTGGAATTACGCAGCAGCGCTATGTCCCAGCAGATTGGGCTTCAGAGTCACCCTGACCCACAGTCTGGGCGACAGGAGGAGCTTTGTGGAGCAGCAATCAAGAGCCCTCATCATGAATGTGCGTTCCCCCTTTTGAGGCCCTACAAGCTAAGGTGGCCTTTGAAGTGTGAGAAGAGAAGGGCTGGCACTCTGTTAGCGGCACCATGCTAAACAGTTCTGCTTTTTTTATTTTTTTTTTCAAAACAGCATTTCTCCCAAATTCTGGTGCTTGTGTTTATCCATCTTTTTCTCCATGTGTACTCTCCAGCTCCAAATATTTTCTAAGTTTGCACTGCAGCACATGTTGTGCAAAGATTAGAGGGTGTTTTATTTAAAAAAAAAAAAAATTGGTGTAATCCCATTCAGCACAGATATGTAAACAAGTAGCACCTGTATTCATGCTATGCCAGCCTCACAGTCATGGTTGAATATAAAACAGCAGCCAGCTGGTTCTGCGTTTGATCTTCCTCTTCTGCCCAATAACAAAGGGCGAGCTACCAGCTATACCTCCTCAGACATGCATTAATGCAAATTATCTGGGAAATGTTGATGAAAAACACTGGTCTCTCTGTGGTTGCCGCTATAATTAAATCTCAAAGGGAATAGCAGCTTGCGTTCATGTGCAGGCTACATGAAGTTTGGTGTGCGCTTACCTGTTTAAGCAATATAAGACACGCAGCACTGTGTAAAAACCTGCCCGTTTCTTTTCATTTTTAATGTTTTGTAAAAGTGGGTTTTTTTTATATTAATTTTCCTCCCGTTGCCTGATTGTTTGCAGTGTCCTTGGTGTTTTCGTTTGTTAGTTCAAGAATCCAGAGAAGGCATGATTAATAACTTTAAGTAGGAACCATTTTTCTCTTTTCCACAAAACAGAAAACTGTTGCCTCCGAAAAAATGCTAAAGATAAAATAGATTCAATAATTTTCACAAGCAAGGGAATTCAAAAATTGCAGATGAATTGTCAAAACAGGATCTTATTATAAAAATTAAGATATGGCCCCTTCCGTTTGTATGCCAAGTTATCAAAAAAAAAAAACAGCTCTTTATGAATCACCTTGTTTTTGCAAAAATACTGTTTTATGCCCGTCAAACTGTGTGTACTTTAAAAAGTTTTGCATATACATCTGAAGAAATTGACTCATTTTGTGTTGTTGCACTTGGAAGCTGGTTACAAAGTGCCAACTGTTAGAATTTAAAAACGGTTCTTGTGGGTTTTGTAAGCATTGGGTCATCGCTTCTATTGAATCCTTTTTCTTTGAAGGATTCATGGGTCTTACGATGAGTGCTATGACCAAATAAAAAAAGTACTCTGAAAATGGTAAGGTATAAGGACAAGACTGAAATGAAATGAAAAATTCAACAATGTTCAAAGCAAAAAATGTAGAAGACCTTCAGAAAGCCCGGACAGCTACAGCAAAAGAGCACTTTAAAAAAAAATTACAAGAATTTCTTGTTCCTTTGAAGCAACGCATGAAGAAATAGGGAGCAGCTAATATCTTTCTCAGAGTGCCTTAACTGCGTTTCTTTCATCCAAACAGCGGGCACACCACCCTGACGGTGACAGGGACAAACCTGGATGTGGTTCAGGAACCTCGGGTCCGAGTCAAGTATGCTGGCCACGAATCTGTCGACGTGAGTGAGGCAGCGTCCAACACCCTGCACCTATTCAAATTCAGGTTGCATCATTGCACGGTGGATTTGCACAAGGCTATATTCCTCATACGGTTTCACATTTGCAAGTTTCAAACACCAACTTCCGTGTGTTTCATTTGGATTTTAGGGACCAGACCAACACGACGTAGTTTGTATCAATCAAGTTCAAAAATCTGAAAAGTGTGACACACAATTGTCTTCATGGCGCAACAGTTTCCCCACTTTGTCAACAATTTGCGGAACGAGTCTTTAACGCCCTAACAGCTGCAAATCTCTTTGTTTTTTTTGCCTGTTTCTACCAGCTTTGCACGACTACTAGTGATGGGTCGATGAGGCGTCATGAAACGTTTCGGCACATTGCAACTCTGTGCCGATACTGTGCCGATACTGTGTCACTGAATACTGACACCTGCTGGACCTTAAAAATCCCTACAGGCAACCTGGTTGACAGAGTTAACTGACACTGATTTGATGACCAAGCATACACAATACAATTTAAATCATTGTATGTTGCATTGTATTATTTTATATTTTCATTTGAATTAAACATATATTTGATTTTTTTTTTGATACAGTCAATAAATAATGTGAAGGAGGATGCTTGTGGACTGGCTTTTTATTTTTTTACAAATGGTTGATCGGGGCGCTGTGTTTAGTTACCTGACTGATATCATCTGTTCTGAAATCGGACATGTATGTATGACAAAGGGAGGAAGAACTACTCAGAGTAGCAACTTTCTACTCAGTGTAGATCAGCCGTTTTTTTTTCTGAAACGACGCTCAGAAGTAGAACAAAGACGCACAGCGCAACCCGCCCAACCAAAAAAGCGTTGCAGAACCCATCCATCAGTGGTGCGCTCCGATCAGCACCTGGCGCTCACAGAGCGAGACTGTGGTACAACACCATCACACCAGAGTTGCAAAATAGTTAAAAATTAACCATTATTAACTGTTATTTTGTTTACAGTTCAGCTTGGATTTTATTTACTGCGCAGCATAGCTCTGCTGTGCGCGCTACTGTGCGCGAATGCACACGCGTGCAGCTTAGAGGGAACAGAAACAGTTTGGCGCGTCAGTCAGTTCGAAACAGGTGCTGTATTGGTCACGTGACCGAAACAGTTCCTGAATAGCTGAAGCTCAGTCAGACTGAATAGAGAGCATCTGTAAACGTCAAGTTTATTCACAGACACAGCAACGCTTTGAACGGGCCAATCAAAAAGAAGATGAATATGCTTCAATTCAAATTGTTAAACTCTAACCTTTGACATGTTTTCCGCCCTTGTAATTTGCTCTTCCTTTAAATTTTGGCCAGCTTTCATGTGCCTGTTGAAGAAAAATGTCCCCACAGCATTATGCAGTCATTACCATGTTTCACTGTAGGGATGGTATGTTTAGGGGTTATGTTAGTTTTCTGCTACACATCTAATTTTGTATATATGCCACAGAGTATATATGTGTGGCCTCATCTAACTACATTTCCACATGTTTGTATTCACTTTCTGGATACAAACATGTGAAAATGACTAATATTTGTCCAGTCGGCAGTTTTCTTTCTACCTCTGTGGCTTTTTGCAGCTCCTCCAGAGTTACCGTGGGCCTTCTGACAGTGAAATCGCACACATATGGATTCTGTTTACTAGTTGATTTAGTTTTATTTTAACTGATTTAAATCACTTTGTTGCTTTGGATGCGTACTTATAAAGCCGGAACTTTGAAGAAATGAGATCAAACATAAAAAAAAAAAAAAGTCAGATATCAAAGCTGTTCACACAAAAGACACGCTTAAAACTGACACGGAAAACTCAAGTTTTGGGAGGTGATTAATGGCTTTAAGATTGCTTGTCTGAGCTGCTCAGAGTGATTGATTGTTTTAAATCGTTGCAGCCCTGATGGCAAAAATTTCAGGCCACCCTCAGCCTGTAGTTTTTGACCACTCAGGGATTTGCCAGAGCGGTCTGAAGGCTCAAAACTCAAAAATCAATACTAGACCAGGTACCTGATGAGACTGCCAGAAAAAACAATGATGAAAGTATTTTCTTTTTGGATTTTCAAAAAACGGAAAATGTACGAGCTGGCAGTGATACGTGAGTCAAAAAGATTTTCTTTTTGTTTTGCCAGCATGCAGAAAATGTTGTGTGTTAGAGATATGCCCCGAGCTAATTAAACGGTGCATTATTGATGCCAGCCCAGAATTTGAGCCAGTCAATTAAAATAGCATGTGTCTCAGGCTGGACTGAAATATAAAGGGATTAAAGCTGAACTTTTTACCAAATAAGCTGTGGAAAAAAAAAATCAAAAACAAAACAAGACGTTTATGCAATAAAGGGTCTTTTTTTTTTTAGATTTTTTTAAAATGCATACGTCTTATAAAACAAAACTGTGTAAACTTTAAAAAAAGTGTAGAAAGCAAAACCCATTGACTGCGAAACGTTTGTTCTATGGAACCTGAGATATGTCTGAGGCTGGCTCAAAAGTCAGAAAACTCTAATGTCGCTGTATTTGAAGGCCAACAGAAAAATAGAAGGCCCATTTGTGATCGTTTTTAGATAAAAAAAAGGATCAAAGTAGATAATTCATTACCTAAAAAAAAAAAAAAGTTGTTTTCCTGAGAATAACGCATTCCGCTGTCTTAAAGAAAGACTTATGGTGTTCTAAAAATAAAGCAAATCGTAAAGTATTCCTCTAAGGCTGCACAACTCAAGGATAGAAATGCCATTGCAATATTATTGTTGAGTACTGCAGTAACAATTTTTATTGGGATAAACCAACGATTTTTCACACTTTACTCTTTGTTTTCCTTCTTCATTGGAGCTCTCTGCGAGCTTTAGGGGGATGGACATCAAGAGCACCAAAAGACCGTCCAGCCGCTCAGACATGAACATGAATGCACGGCACTTAAAATATGATAGGCTATTGATTGCATCCAAGCATTTCTATGCAATGACCGTGTGACAGCCCAGTGACGATGGAGTTTCAATGCATTGTGCAGTTCCTCCATACAGCAGTGTGCAGTCGTTAAGTAAATCAAACTATCAGTTTAACCAATAAATTGCCAATCAATATGACAGTGCGTCAAAGTTAATAAACCTCATATCCCATCTGCTCAGTCTGCAGCATGCGTTCTTTACCAGTCCAATGATCATCTCTTATACAATTTAAAGAAGCACAGATTTCTTTGCATTTCTCAGAGGGAAATGTCCTTCAGATTAATCAACACCTGGATTAAGATGATGCCAAAAATCAACCAACGCTAATATTCGAAACAATAACTTTTAATCGATCCACATAATGTCTGCTGTCTAGAGTTTATTTTAATTCAGAAGTCAAAGGATCACACAAACCCTCTTCACTAAAGCTTTTACAGCAGGACAAAGATTTCTAAATTAATAAAGGTTCAAGATATTATCAAATCTGATTAAAATCAAATAATTATTTGAGTTGATGGGATCTACAGAAACTTGTCAAAAAGGTTTATGGCACAATTCCTGATTTGACTGAAAATTCAGGGTTAGGCGGTTTTGGGTAGAGTGACTTCCACCTGAGGAACTCCTTTGTGATCCACTTCTCCAGCACCAGAGCAGACAGAACAACCCAGTTCAGGTCTAATTTGGGAGGACTTCTTTCATTACAGCACCAGCAGAGCCTTTGCTGTCAGGCCGTCCCGTCCCACTGTCTGTCCTTGCTTAGCAGGCGGAGAGCCTCCGAGCTCCCAGCTCTTTGAATAAGCCTCGGTGTTGCCTCGCAGATAGGAAGGGACGGTTTACCCTCAGTACAGGTGTCAGATCTGGTAGTCTGGGTCTCCACAAAAAACAAAAACATTTTGTTATGCCGTCAGAAAATCCTCCCAGCTCCTGAAGTATAATGCATCAACATTACTCATGAAGGTTAGCTGATGTCAACTCCCTTTTTTTTTTTGCATTAAATCACATTTGAATTTTAGATTTGCATTGATTGTTTGGATGATTGCAGCTCAAACATGTGATTTAATTCACAATGGATTTTACAAACAGGGACATCAGATGAAATTCAAATGCATTTTCATCAGGCTCTCCAACTTTCATTCCTGAAGCGTGACAACCCCCCAGGCATTGTGTTAATCGTGTTTTTTGACCTCGGGATCCTGTCGGCACGGATATGAAGTTGCTTATCCCATTTTTAAAAAGGACCTGGGGAGATCAGCTAAAGAGGATGAAAGGTCATTTCGGATGTGTCCGTGCTCATTACACCAATAAACACCAGAATGCATTGGCTTCATAATAACACACCGTCAGGTTGCGGGTTGGATGTGGTGTCTAACGTTTAAGTTGATTGGATTCCTCTGCAGGTGTGCAAAGTTTTGAACACCACTACCATCAGCTGCTTCGCCCCTTCTCTGAAGGCGGATTACACCGCAGAGCAGGAGACGATAAAACACGTGGATGAGTTTGGCTTCGTCTTCAACAATGTCCAGGCTCTGCTCACCTACAACAACACGGGCTTTGTCTACTACCCCAACCCTTACCTGGAGCCCCTCAGCCTCTCAGGCGTTCTGGAGCAGAAACCTGGAGCTCCCATCATTCTCAAGGTAAGTTATAGGCATCCTACACTGCAAAAAGGGAACTAAAAGTCAGTAAAAATGTCTTGAAATTAGTGCATTTTTCCTTGATTTGAGGAGCTAAATAAGACTATTTGCCAATGGAATAAGTATTTTTTACCCCTAAAATAAGACAATTAGATATCCTGCACTTGAAATAAGATGATGGAGATGAATTGTTTCCATTTTAAGTGCAAAAATCTTATTCCATTGGCAAAATATGCTAATTTATAGAAGATCTCACTTACTTCTAGTTCCCTTTTTGCAGCGTAACCGGCAGCAGGTTGGACCTAATGTCATTACAGACTTACAGTACTTTGTATTCAGTGTCATCTTAGTACATTTGTGCTGACAAACGCACTGCTTAAAAACCTAAAATATCTCACACAAAAGGGAGTATGTTAAACTGGGTGTCTGGCTCTTTTTATGACAATTGTTGCTATAAAACTGCATATTAAGTGTGGGAAAAAATGCATGTCACAAAATAAACACCAATCTTACATTTTGAATGGGTTTTCCACTTGTTTTTTTTTTTTTTTTAGTACTTTCTGCCCGCTTCAAAAGATGTTTAGCTCTGTTTGACATGCAGTCGAACAACAGCTTGAGTCTTAAAGTAAGCTTGAAATTTATTTAAAACCCTTCCTGCATATTTTGACTTTCTCAAAGCACAATTTAACACATGAATTGGCTGCTAGTTTCATCCAGATGGCTGCACTAATTTTAATAATTGCCTTTAATCATTTAATAAAAGTTTGACATACGTTTAAGCTAATGGGGAATTAATAGAATTACAGGTGATGGGGCTTAGTAATGTTAATTTAAGTAAATAATAATAACATATGAATTTAAGTAAATTTACATCAGCAAATTAACTTTGATCAAAATCGAATTGTAATTAAATTTCCACCAAAAATAGTTCCTAAGATCCAAAATGCTTGATGTAATTATGATTTAGTGCTGCTGATTGGTTGTTTAACGTTGTTGCAGGGCCGTAACCTGGTGCCATCTGCCTCCGGTGGAGCCCGGCTGAATTACACGGTGCTGATCGGAGAGACCCCCTGTTCCCTCACCGTCTCAGACACTCAGTTACTCTGCGAGCCACCCAACCTCACCGGGCAGCATAAAGTCCTGGTCAGTCTTAATGTCAAACCCAACCATCCGTTTTATTTTTGTTTTTCTGTTTGTCTCGTGCGTCTGCATGCGTGAATATGGGTCGCTCGCTGTAGGTCAGTGGTCTTCTTTACGTCACTGTGTTTTTTGGGTCAACGGCTGGCTTTCGGTTAGTCGCTGGCTTTCTGTCATTGTCTGTCACTCATGGTCTGGTAGCTTCCCCATTACAGCACATTGTCCTCTGGAATTATTGACGAATGAGCAAATAATGACAATAGAGCTGAAAAGAGGAAAGCAAGCTGTCTTTTCCTTAAAAAACAAAAAAAGACAAAAGAAAACTTGAGAAGCTCCTTTAATTCCTCTGCGCCATATTTTATTATACAGACGCACCTTAATGAATTAGAATGTCATTAAAATAATTCAGAAAGTGAAACTCATATTTGGATTACACACAGAGAGGCATATGTTTAAGTTTTTTGTGTTTGTTTTTGATTTCAGCTAATGAAAGGTTAAAATGTAGTTAGAAAATTAAGACATTAGATCAGAATATTTTCTATAATGCGGAGATGTCAGCCTGCTGATAATCCAAAAAAGGTTAAAAATAAAACAACTGGACGTCTATTCAGATGTTTTGTTTTTTAATCATTTTTGGATTGATCATGACCTGGATGACTGACAATCTAAACCAACATACAGCCTGCTGGTAAGTATGTCCATGTCCATCGGGGAATCTTTTGCGAGGATTACTGCATCACTGCCGTGTGACATGGAGGCAGTCAGCCTGTGGCTATGCTGAGGTATTAAGGTTACTATGAGAGAAGCCTTCCTCTTGTCTCCATTTTTTTTTTTAGAAATAGTCCCTGGACCTTCTTTAGGGTTTAGATCAGGCAAATCTGCTGGCCAGACCTGCACTATGATACCATGGTCATTAAAAGTACACACTGCAAAAAGGAAACTAAAAGTAAGTAAACATTTCTTGAAATTAGTGTATTTTTTCTTGATTTGAGGAGCTAAGACTATTTCCCAATGGAATGAGTATTTTTACCCCTAAAATAAGATAATTAGATATCCTGCACTTGAAATAAAATAGGAACAATTCATCTCCATCATCTTCTTTCAAGTGTAGGATATCTAATTATCTTATTCAAAATAAAGTAAATATACTTATTCCACTGGCAAATAGTCTTATTTAGCTCCTCAAATCAAGGAAAAATACACTGATCTCAATAAAATTTAACTTACTTTTAGTTCCCTTTTGCAGTGTATAGGTATTGGTGCTTTTGGTGCCAAGTTCTGTTGGAAAATAAAATGAGTAACTGTCCTATCCATGTCCTGGATACGTTTGTGTGTGGCTGTTGTTGAAGCCCTGACTTTGGCCACAGCCCATGCCTTGTGAATCTCCCCTAAATGGTTGAATAGGTTTTGCTTTGTAACACTCATAAAGCTGTGCTTACCCCTGTGATCTGTGCATGTTCTTCTACCACAGTTCTTCCTTCCACTGAACTTTCCTTTAATACCTCTGGAGACAGCACTCTGTAAAATGCCAGCTTTTTTAGCAATACCTTTTTTTTTTTTGACTCACTCTTCTTGTGCAACGTGTCGGTTACCCATTGCTGTTTTGGCCATAACATAACACCTCTTTTTTAATCTTTATTGGTCTTTTGTAATTAACAGGAACAAATGATTTAAATATATCTCTATAGTTAATGACATTGTGTAATACACAGATAAACGTTTTTGTATTTAATTACTGAAACAAAAACTCTTCATTGATATTCTAATACACCTGTTTGGTTTGTCATATAAAGAAAATTAGTTAAATTTTCTCTAACACCACTTAAAGACATTTTTCTTGTTCCCGTGTTATACTTCTCCAGGTGCAAGTAGGTGGACTGCACATCTCTCCTGGTGAAGTCCACATCCGGTCGGACAGCTTGCTAACCATGCCCGCTATTCTCAGCATCGCAGCCGGTGGAGGGTTGCTGCTTATCATCGTCATAATAGTCCTGCTCGCCTACCGACGAAAGTCGCACGAGAATGACCTCACTCTGAAGCGCCTGCAGATGCAAATGGACAATCTGGAGTCTAGAGTAGCTCTGGAGTGTAAAGAAGGTGGGTCGTGTCTTTTTAAACATGTTCATTAAGTAGATTACAGTGTATCCTACTGAAGTCCATACATCATGCATGCTGGGGTTTTAATTATGAAATATGCTTTCAGAAATATATTGCCATCAAGCAGCTCTCTGGAACTTCTGCCTATTTTTTTGTTGAAAGTTTGCCAGAATCTGGCATCATTTTTAACGCCTCTGTCATCTGTCGTGTGCAGCCTTCGCCGAACTGCAGACGGACATCAACGAGTTAACCAGCGATCTTGACAGAGCTGGCATCCCCTTCCTGGACTATCGCACGTATTCGATGAGGGTTCTCTTTCCTGGCATTGACGATCACCCTGTGCTGAGGGAGCTGGAGGTGAGGAGCCTCTGAAGCGCTGCTGCAGCTCTAACATGCTCTTTAAATATGTTGACCTCGGGCTTTCAGCACAAGCCAAGATAATTAGTGTTAGATGATTTTGTTTTGCCGCCTCTACATAAGCCAGTGAATGTATAAGGAGGACATAGAGGCTAAAGGTTTTCTGCCACCGTGCACCGCCGCAGTCATGCTGATTTGTTGCAAAATGCTTCCTTTCTCACATTTCTTTTTTAAAATTTTTGCCAACATCTTACTGGTTTAACTTGGCAGCACTTGATATCCATATTTGAATAAACCCTGATGGCAAATCAAATGCCACTTATTGTTTTGCGCAAGGTCAAAATTTGTTAGCTGTTCAAATTACAGCTGCTTTAATCAGCCAATATTATGTTCACAATGACACGCATTCTCAAAGAGCTCACTGATTGCACCTTGTTTTGTTTAAAGCGAAAGGCCCTTAATTAGTGTAAAAATTAGAATTTGCACATGTTGAAAGAACAAAATGTGAGCACAGTTGAGTCAGACCACAATGCAAAGTCTGTAGACACTTTCTTCTGGTTTGCACTTTGCTCTTTGAGGTGGTGAGAACTGTCATGTCTATTGTCTTCATGTATTCTGACTCATCCTTGAGCAAGTACTAGCTAATGCGCGTATGCATCTTTGTGCGTGTGCGACTATGCGTGGTGTGTGCAGGTTCCCGGGTGCGGACAGGCGAACGTGGAGAAAGCCTTGAAGCAGTTTGCTCAGCTGGTGAACAACAAGGTTTTCCTGCTGACATTCATCCGCACGCTGGAGACGCAGCGCTCCTTCTCCATGCGCGACCGCGGCTACGTCGCTTCGCTCATCATGACCTCCCTGCAAGGGCGCTTGGAGTACGCCACAGACATCCTCAAGCACCTGCTCTCGGACCTTATAGAGCGCAACCTCGAGAGCAAGAACCACCCCAAGCTTCTCCTCCGGAGGTATGGCTCACCGTCGCAAAAATTTGCCCTAAATGGCAATGCTTTGTTTTGGCAACTGTGATAAGGTTCACAAATCAATCAGTCTTATGACTTCTCAAACCAATGTGAAGGATAAAAACCCACAATCACTGAGTTCTCTCCACATTAAAAAGAAGCAGGAAGAGTTTGTATGTTCCTCGTGATACAAAATTAAAAGTCTACACAGACATAATTAAAAAACTTCTCATTAATGACAGCTGAAAACCATAAGATTTGATAATCAAATGTATGTTATTTCAACCAATATGTACTCAATTCTTGATTAACTACTAAAAACAAGCACAATGAGCAAATATCAAACAAAGAAACGACACTATTCTAACCCACAAAGTATTAAAAAAGATCTAATAAGCAGCTAACAAACACTAATAACTGGTTAAGTACAAGAATTACCAGGAGCTTTTTTGGGTTCTCAGAAACCAAAAGAAAAGGGACCTTTGTGATCTAAATCTGCCTTCTTGTAGCTAATAATATTAATATTATTATTATTATAATAAGCTTAATTTATTCATGTCAATTCATATACTGATTTACAAGGCACTTTAAAAATATCTAAATAAGGAGAACACAGTGCACAACAATGAAAAGAAAATATAAAAACGCTCAGAAAGATCACAGAAAACAAGAAACTCAATTAAAAAGACATTTGCTAAAAAAAAAAAAACATTAAAAGCCTTTCTGAACAAATGCCTCTTTTTCTTTGTTTTTAAAAACGATTTGATGATGGCATGATGGTCCAAAAGAAGATGTTTTCAGAACACGGGCGCCGGCACCAAAAACGGCCCTAAGTTCAGTCCTTTGAACATCTGATAAAAGCTGACTGGATGACCTCAAGGATCTGTCGTGCACACAAACACTAAAAAGTTCAGATAAATAACGGTGTGCGAGTTAAGAGGTTCAAAAACAAACATTAAATGTTTGAAAAATCAGTTCTGAGACCAACAGGAAGCCGGTGTAAAGGATATAAAACAGGGGCGTCTGGACACGCTGAAAGCAATTTGGGCTCGACTGGGAGACACCGACGGAGAGAGCATTACAATAGCCGAGTCTGGGGCTAATGAAAGCACGAATGGCCTTCTGCAGGTCAGAGCCATTTAAAAAAAAAAGGCTAAACTTTGACCAAAAGACGCAGCTGATTTAAAAAACTTGTCCTGACCACTAAGTCATTCATGTTTTTAAATGCAAATTCTACTGCCGGCTTTTTACAGTGAGCTTTCTGTTGAAAGTCAAAGCGTGACGTCTGAAGTGGCATTGTTGCCAAATAAAATCCATTCAGTTTTGCTTCTTATCTCGAGAAAGACTGTTTAATGGGCCTGAAGCCCGCTCTGAGGCAGGCCGGTGATGCTCCCACAGATTTCAGACATAATAGAAAACACACAAACAGCCAACATATAACATTCTTTACATCCAAACTGAGAACTGGATGATCAGCTCCACTTTTCGGAATGGACTTCTAGGTAACAGAGATAGGGTGTCTCAAATTTCCACCCGAGTTCCTCAGAAGACTTCAAATCTGAAGGTGGGAGTTGATGGAGCCACCAGATGCATTTTGGGGGAGAAGTGATGCTGTTTCACATGGTTAGAGAAGCATAACTAAAGGCCGGCCATTCTCTGTGTCTTAGAAAACCTCTTTTAAGCTCCACAAATGCCCTAACAAGTGTCTCATTACTGACATTCTTACATCTGCTTGTAAGTCCTAGTATGTAATCATGCCACTGAAGAAAACCCAATTTCAAAACGAGTAACGAGTCTTTAAATTTACAGTTAGGTATTGATTGTTTTAAATCTCTCTGGATTTGAAAATTAACAAAAAAATAAAGTTGTCAGCCTATTATAAAACATATTTATTCCTGTCTGATCTAAAAGAAACGTTTACATGTTGCGTAAGCCATTTACAGTATATAACAACTTGGTATCACAAATGGCAAGGTCGTATACACCTCATATTTTGAAATCCAGAGCTGCCAGTGCCATGAATAACTACCTTCTTTAATTAAATTTATGGTTATCTGAGGCGGTTTGACCTCCAGAAAGGCAGTGGTGTAGGCTCTAGTTTACATCGAAAGTGCATTACATGCAAGAACTCATTTCTTATTCCTCAAAGCTGGCAGCTGATTCTCCATGTGAACGGCTGTTGCTTTAAAAATAAATCCTTACGGAATCTACAAACTCACACAACCGAACCTGCGAGGATGTAAAGAAAGACATTTCACATCTGGATGAAAGTTCACCTGGGTTTTTTTTTTTGCTCTCTTTCTTAGTAGAATTGCAGCATGTCCTACTGTAGTGAAGAGAAAAAAATAAACCAGAAAAGCTTTCTGAAAGAACCCCGACCTGTCCTGATGCTCATCATTTAGCATCATTTAGGTAACTCCTCGGTGAATTGTTCTTTCCAGCCCAGTTAGCACCACCCTGATGGCTGAAGTAACGAGGCCGGGGAAGGCAAGCCCACCTCTTTTCTGCTTCGTTTTGTCTCGAGTCTGAGGAACGGGGTGACTGAGCAGACAGGTGAAAGACAGGAGTGTTAAACGTGATAGAGAGTGGGAGGGACTGGCGGAGGAGGAGAAGACCGTAATGGGGAAGAGTGAGTGCAGCGGCAGCAGAGTTGTTGTCAGTCTGACTTATCTTCTGTATGCCCCCTCATGAAACATTCAGCTGTAGCTCACGTCTCGTTCCCCGTCACCTCTCCTCTTCCTCTTCTCCTCGTTTCCTCTTCCCTCCACCTCAAGTTATCTGCCGATTGTTTTGTTTTTTTGCTGTGCTCAGACCAGCCTGCTGAATGTTTCATGACACTTTTGTGGGAAGAAAACTTGTGCTCACACTCATTATATATAAGGATGAGTTCAAATGGGAGCCAGTAGAAGAAGTTGCTTGCCCAGACCTACTTCTCTTCTGCGAACACTCGAAAAGCTGAACGGGATCCCGCCAACAGTTGACTCCCCAACAGGGTGCCTGTGGGCACCAGGAAGCTAACCTGACTCTCGCCAGCTGTATGTCGCTCCGCCTAGCATCACTCACATACATCTGGGACATCTCCCATAGAAAGTGATTTCTCCAACCAATTTTATTGTCTGGCCAATCAGGACGCAGGCCTGGAGTTTCATAGATGTGACGTAGTGGAGATGCGGCCATGACGTGAGACTGTTTTGATTCAGATAGCAATGGCGGCTCGTCGAGGAAGCAAGCGTTAACATTGATGCTGCTATTTCTTCCGTGTTGTCCAATCTACCAAATATTGTTTCATTAAAAGAACATCAGAGAACGGCTCTGAAGGCTTTTGTTGGTGGAAACGATGTTTTCGCCCTTCTCCCGAAAGCATTTGGCAAGTTTTGTTTTTCGGGGTGCGTCCCCACGTCGATAAAGATGACAGACAAGTGGCTTATCCAATCATATGCAAGGATTTTTGATAAGGCCCAGCCTTCAATAAAGGCAATTCCTATGGAGAGGTCCCAGATGTATGTGAGTGGAGCTAGGCGGAGCGACATACAGCTGCCGAGAGTCAAGTTACCAGGAAGCCCCCCCAAGGACCACATGTGGTGCCCTCAAGCCTCCAGTGAGCTTTTGTTTAGTTGCTCTTCCTTTTTAATCATGCTTGTATTTGCATAGATTTAAAATGACAAATGCATCAAAACCATGTTTAAATCACATGACGTTAAGGTGAGCTCTGACTCTTCAAAGGTCAGTACAGGTAGCCATGATGATGTAGCTCTCAACCTTCTCAAAAGGTTGGTGGTCCCTGCACTACAGGCTGAAGCTGTAATGCAGGCGAGGGCCCAACAGGGGTGGAAAAAAAGAAAAACTGGTGGCTTCAAATCTGATATTGGGTTCCAGCTGGAGTGCAGGGAATGCAAAGAAAACAGCGTGAGACATCTGAAGTAGCCGTTTAGTCTGCGCAATTATGTCATAACCTATAAGTGCTGCGCACTGGCAGCACTTACCTGACGTTACAGTAAAGTGTGTGTCCTCTGAGGCCAAACGGCTGAGTGGAAATTTTTTAAACTCTTCGTTATAGGTTGTATTTTTTTATTTTTTTTTTGCCTCAACACCGGGAGCCTTAAAATAATGGAAAAATAATCAGAGCACTCCAGCTCTCCGTGGGATGTCTCCTGATAATAAATGAGTGCGCCTCTCTCTTGTCTTGCAGAACAGAGTCGGTGGCAGAGAAGATGCTGACAAATTGGTTTGCCTTCCTGCTTCACAAATTTCTCAAGGTAAAACGAAGTCATTCTCTGTCTTTTTTTTTTTTTTTTTGGAGGGGGGGGGGGGGGGGGGGGTTCGCTACAAGTGATGTTCTGTGTGCTCCTTGAGGTTTTGTATTGATTTCTTATTAAATAGACTCCTCTGGATTCGTGTTGTAGCCCAGATTTTAAATGCCTGGTATTGATGTGCTTTTCCACACCATCGCAGAGTTGTGTTACCTGTGAGGTTGAACATCTCTCTGGTTTTGCCACATATTAGCCTTACTTTGTCTGAGCCGTGATGTTGAAATTAGCAGGTCTTATCTACTGACACATAGAGATCTGTTTTCTTTCCCGTCCATTCTCTCCCCCCCCCCCACCCCTCGCCTTTCTCCCACCTTTCGATCAAATTCCTTGGTTTCTTCCAAAACAAAGGATGCGCCGGCGAGCCCCTGTTTCATGCTGTTCTGTGCCATCAACAGCAAATGGAGAAGGGCCCCATAGACTCCATCACAGGGGAGGCTCGCTATTCCCAGTCATGAAGACAACTCATCCGGCAGCAGATTGAATACAAGACGCTGGTGAGTCACAAAGGGATTCATGAAGAAAAAAAGTCGGCAGTTTAGTCTGTATTCAATTTTTTTGAGCTATTGGCAAAAAACCCTCGCAGTTCAAATGCAGTTTCAATAAAAAAAATATCACTGCAGAGGACAAATTAAATGAAAATATGAAATGTGCTTGGATGCAAATAAGTGTTTTAGGCTCTATAAGCAGCTCCAGTCTCAATACACATTTGGAGATATTATTTAAGCTTAAATACAAATAAACTAAACTCTAATATTCAAAAACGACACCCTTTACTTTGCGTAAAGGTCAGTGTATTTAAAATATGTGGGATTTAAGTGAAACAACTGTGCGCTGATCTTCACAAGTCATGAAACAGCTACAAGAAATTAACCGTTTGCAAAAAATCTCTCCATATTTGCAGTCAGAGCTAAAATTAAAACATTTGAACTCACTGAAACTGTGAAATACGAAGCTGGACGAGTGCCCAGGTTTATCTTTACAGAGAGAAAGATGGTAAGGGAAGGAAGAAACCCCCCGAAGCTGCCTGTTGGATAAATGCTGCTAAGAAAGGACTCCTGGGATGCCCAAGTCTCCATAAGATGCTATGAATATGCCAACGGCATTTGGGAGGCCTGCTAGGAAAAAAGCCTTTTCTGTCCTATAATCACAAACATAAGCATGTAGAGATTACTTAACCCTCCTGGTATTTGCCCACAACCATTTGATTTTTGGTGAAATGTGACAAAAGCCCCGTTTAATTCGCCTGCTTGGTTCCGCTCGGCCGGGCTCCACTCATTCCACTCGTGTTGGTTGTCAACAGACCCAGTGGGCCGAGGGTTGGTGAATGCCTCCTGGGGGTGGCGGAGACTGAGATTTTTAGAAGAAAACGCTCTGGAAGGATGTGGTGTAAAACAAAGGATAAATACAGCAAAAAGCGCCACCTGATCATTGTTAAGTATGGTGGAGGATGAGTTATGCTGTGGGTCTGCTTCCCTACAAAAGGAGTTTTATTAGA